>NC_079495.1:29124438-29214385 GCF_030052815.1 Hevea brasiliensis | reverse complement strand
GTCAATAAATATATAAATATATTGAGTATTTATGTGATTAAAAGTATATTCACCTGGGAGACTTAAATTCGAGTATTTGCTTTCTCAATTTTCTTAAAAAAATATAAATATATTAATTTAATTCATTGATATTGTTATTATGTAAGTTAATATAATTGATAATTGGATTTATTTCTTAATTAGTGTCCTCTACTTAATACTTTGTTTTTAATTTATTTTATTTATATTTTGTTATTTTTATTATTAAATTAAATTTTATCAGTACATTTATTAACACATTTAATGATAATTATTGATAAAATAAATTTTATTTTACAAAAAAATAAAATTATAGTAGAAATTACCCTATTCATAATTTATTACTCATAATTAATATCTTAAAACAGATATACATTCTTAATTATGAGGAAAAAAAAAAGAATTAATTTATTATTAATATTTAGGATGAGAAGCATTTTTTTTTTAAGTCAACTTATATCTACCTAAAATCTTAAGTTTTTATTGAAATGTACTCATATTGATTTGATTTGATGCATTCAATATTATTAATTCTAGAGTTCTCCCAACATATTCGATCGTTAGTCAATAAATTAGGATGGAGAGTCTTGTCAATTCTTATCAAATGGAGTATTCCCATTGAATAATAGGCTAAATGATTAAAAAAAATAAAAATTTTTATATATTTTGTAAATTTTAATTAAATTTTTTAATTTTATTAATTTAATTTCAAATTTTTACATTATTTAATTTCAACAGAGAGCTTAATTATATTATCTAATTAATAAAAATAATTCAAATATTTATTTATATTATTAATATTAGTTAATTTTTATTTTTTTATATAATTTTAACATTATTGTCAAATTAATAAAAGTATTATTTTAATTATTTTTTTCATCATTTTGAAAATTATAATTATATTTATTTTAGTTATATTATTTATTCATATTTTACGTTTATTTTTTATTTATTTTAAATTTGAAATAAATTCAGAAAGAAATGAATTAAATATATAAATAAAAAGAGAAAGAAAAATTAAAAATTACATCGATAATATTAAATATATTATTTATTTATTATGTTTTTTTTATTGACACAGTTTTTTTGAAAGTTATAATTAGATTTATTTTTTTATTCAAACCAAAACACTTTATTATATATTCAGCCAAATTTTTTAAATATCAAATTTATTGAATTTTAATTGTTTCGATTTAAACTAAATAATCTAAAACAATAATGGACAAAAAGACCTACTAAATTAAATTAGAGAAATGAAAATTCTAAAAATAGGACTATATAAATTAAGTTGTCCACTTATAAATGAGGATGAAATTAAAAATATATAATTTTTTTTTACTTTTTAATTATTTAAAAGAATATATTTATATATGTGCTTAGCATTTAAATAAATTTTATCTATTTAATATTAATTCTTAAAATATGAATAAAATTATTTAAATTAATTCTATAAAAAATTATTTAAATTAATTCTATAAAAAATATATACAATTAAATTAAAGGTTATTGTCAGAATTAAGAATGATTAAAATTAAAAATGTTAAAAATTAAAAAAAAATTATTGAATAGATTGAGAAGTTGCATGATATGATATGATATGATAGCAGAAAGAGTAGTGAAAGATTATTAATTGTTAATAAATCCACTAGTCAATACTCTAAAAACTAAATGAGTTTGCGATTAGCTGAATGAAGACAGAACATTGAGGTTCCTTTCTGGGACCCAATTTTTAATTCCTCAAAGCCATGAGTCTCTTTCAATCTCTTCTCCACTTTTTCAAACACAGACACCTTCCCCACCATTTTAATCCCATATTTTCCAACGCCACACCAGCAAGAATCAAAACAACTCCTATGGATAGTCCTTATCATCTCCAAAGTTGTTGCTGATCATGATAATCAAGATCTTAAGGGTTTTCGAGGATGCATGTGTTTGGAGCTTTTTTGGTATGAAATTTGATGTTGAAGTCAATTATTATTATGGTTCTGCTTGCTCTTTCTCTTCTGCTGCTACCGGTGGTTTTGCCACCATTATCGCCGCCGCCTTTGTTGTTCTTGTTCATTCCTGTTTTTATCATGACTCTGCTCATTTTCTTGGCTTTATCTCCTTCACATGAACCTAATATCGCCATCAATACTGTTTGATATACAAACAAGAATTCGATCTCCTCCTTGGAATTGATCTTGATTCAAGAAAAGCCTGGAGGATGGATGGATCGATGGCTCTCTCATAAGGAAGAAGAAGAGATAAGAGCGATATCAGATTTGTATAAGTGTGAGTTTTTTCCCTTTTTTTTTTCTTTCTTTCTAAATTTGCATTGTTTGAGGATCTGTGCGTTATGTTAATTCATTTTTGATGTGCACATCTTAGATCACACTACAAGGAAAGTTTACATAAATATTAACTCATTGATCATGGTCTCTTTCTTTCTCTCCTTTTGTTCTTATCTTTCTTCAAGGAAAGTATATATATATATATATATATATATATATATATATATATTACCTCTAAAATGGAATATGATGTTTAAGAGAGTGAATCTATATAACCGATCCTAATAATTGAGTTGATATGAGTTGTATGATGCTCAAGATAAAGAAGCATTGTCGTAGGCATTTAGTTTTTTTCTTTTTTACTTGCAAATGCATTACATGGGCCTTTGGCCTTTAGTTAATTGTTATTAGATAGGATAAATTTTACTATATTCACTTTGCAAATTGTTATATTTTAATCATTCTGCTTTAATTTATTTTAATAAAATTATTTATTATTTTTTTTTTTTTTATAGAAGTTACTCTTATTAGGATTCAATAGAATTTCTGATAAAACTCTTATGTAGATTAAAATCATAAAAAAAATTATATATTTTTTAAGTTAGATTAAATTTTTTTTTTGTTTAAAATCAGGGATTAATAAATATAACAAGCAGTATAGAAATAAAATTTATTTTTCTCTTTGTTTTTTTTGTAATCTAACCTCACAAGGAAATAAATTTTTTATGATTTAAAGCTATATAAAACATGACATAGAGATTCTACCAATTTTTTGTTGAGTAACTCCATAATTTTATTGAAACCAATTAAAGTATAATAACCAAAATAAAATAATTAATAAAGTTAAGCAATTGCAGGAAAAATTATTCTAGTTAGATATTTATTAGGAACCTTAATTACTAGGGGTGTGCAAACGGTCGGTTCGGTTTCAAATCGAACTGAACTGATAAAATCGAAAATCAAAAATAAAAAATTTTAAAAATCGAATCAAACTGATTAATAAGAGAAAATTGAACTGAATCAAACCGATAAATATCAGTTTGATTCTATTTTAAACCGATCAAACCGAAATTTATAAATTGAGCATTTGATTTTCAATTGGGTTCGGTTCAGTTTTAAACTGATCAAACCTAAATCTTATGGTTCGGTTCGGTTTTCTTTGATTTCCTTGATATATATATATTAATAATTTCGATTTGGTTTGATTTTTTTTATTTTTTATGAAAATAATCGAACCGAATCGATTAATCGAAATTATTAAAATTATAAATCGAACCGAACTGATTGAACCGAATTAACTCGATTGGATTCGATTTTTCGGTGTAAACCGAAAACTGCTCTCCCCTATTAATTACCAATCTTTTATTTTTAAATTTTATCAAAAAATTTTCCAGATGTCTCAAATCTAAATCTTTTTGTTTTTTTATGTCTCTAAAAATTATTAGCCATCGATGAGAATTTATTTATTTTTTTTTTAAGTTCGAGCTCTCAAATTAAAGTAGTGGTAAAATAAGCTTAATTAATCAATACTCATTCAATATTATTTTACATTATTATTTGGCTGCTTTTTTAGGGAAAAAAATTAAAAATATTAATTAGAGGTTATAAAAAATTAATTTAATAGATTTTAATAATAAAAAATTTAAAACAGTTAAATAGTTCTTTCAAATTAATTTTTCAATATTACCTAAAATAATTTTTTTTTAAATTATAATCATAATCTCAAACATACGATGAATTAATTAGCAGGAGCCGCCAAGATAGAGGAAATACGAGTATAGGTAATTAATTATAAAATTTTTATTTAATAATATTAGAATTATTTTTAAAATTATGAAATTTTAAATTTAAATTCGTCTTAAATTAGTAATAAAAAAAAAATCAATATGAGTAGAAGGGTTTAATGGGATGTTTAGACCACTATTACCAAACAAAAATATCTATTAAAATCACACGTGTGAGAAGATTCCACTCGTTATTTTATATCCCTCTTTATTTTAAAACGATACGGTTCAAAACTACATTCCTCTATATGTGATGTGAAGTATCATTTATAAAGAAATTTTGTTGCTATTTGCTTCCCACTTTCCCTTTTCTGGAAATTAAAATAATTTGTTAATTAATTAAAATACAATAATATTTATGGCTCTTGCATGCTAATTACCTAACAAAATCTCAATATAATTAGCAACCAAATAAAGTACAAGTCTTGTTTTGATAGTTTGTACAAATTTGGATGTCTCCTTTATTCTTAAAGATATGAAGCAAAGTACTCTTCCTCCATTAATTTGACATCTTTCCCAATTTTAATATGCCATTGAATAGCTTGGTTACCCAAACTACTCTAACCTTCTCAATGCACTTCCATACTTTTATAAGGATACCATCCTGAGCCACAAGTGCTCCCTATCTTCATACTTTTCCAAGCTTCTTTAACATTGGCAAATATAATTGTGAGTGTAATTAAGATTCTTCTCTATCAAAGGAACATTAAGATTTGTAGGTTCATCCTCATGAGTCACAATGAACAACTTATTGAAGTAGCATCTCTATCTATCTTTTATCCCATTATCTCTTAAAAAACTTGTTGATCATAATCCTTAATGAATTGGACTTGATTTAAATCCCTATTGCTTTTTTTTTTTAAGCTGTTCTAGCTTGTACATCTCCTTTTCTCCCATGTCAACAACTTTGGATACAAAATGACTAGAGATTTACCATGAGTCTCTTAAACGCTTTTCAGTTTCTCTCTTTACCAACTTATATTTCTCAAAGGTATCCCTATCTTTTGTTGCTGGTAACTTTTTATACCATTCCCTTTTCATTTTAATAACCTTTTGAACCTCCTTGCTCTACCAGCAAGACTCTTGTGGGCATGGCCCTCTAACTTTCAATTCATTTAGTACATTCACTGCAACTTTCTTAATGCAACTCGCCATCGCCCTCTAAATTATCTACCTCTTCTTTCAATAGCTTCTCTTTAAATGCTATTTTATTTGTGCCTTTTAATTAGGTTCCACCAATGAGTTCTAAGTTTCATATTTCTCTTTTTTGTCCTCTCTCCACTCTTAATCTTCACATCTAAAACTACTATCTTGTGATGAGTGGTTAGAGCCTTACCATAACTTTGCAATCTTTACATAGAGATTTGTCCCCTCTTCTAGTGAGAAAGAAATCTATTTGGCTATGGCTACCTCCACGTTTACAGATAATCAAGAATAATTAGAGGGGTGTGCAATTTAATTCAGTTTCAAATCAAATTGAAAAAAAAAAAAAAAAAAAAAGAAATATATATTAAGAATCGAACCTAACTAAATTATAGAGACCAACCAAACTGAAACCAAAATAAATCAGTTTGGTTTGATAAATTGGTTATTCTCCTCATTTCAGCAACCAACAAAACCCATTTTTGTAATTACTATTAGTTCGTCTCTTCATCCAATTTCAAGAATTCATTGATAATTAACAATCACAAGTTGTTGAACTATCAAAATTTGATCAATAGATTAGATCAATTTAAATAATATACATCAACGAAAACTACAAATCAACTAAAACAATAGCATGAGCTCTCAAATGATAATATGAAAAAAAAATAATAATAAACAAGAGCAGCATCACAAAACGCTTATTGGGACCCCAAAGAGAAAAAATGAGAAAAAAAAAAATTCTAAAGGTAGGATAAAAAAGTGAATCTATTGGAACTCATTTTGAGCTAGAAATCCTTCTCAACATACTGAATCCTAAAACATCAACTGATAAAATAACAACAATTTTTGTGATTTCAAGATCAGTGATCATGCTTCCCTTGTTCATCCTAAACTCTCACGAAATAAATTACTTAAAGTATCTAACTGATGCATGACTTGTCATTTTCCTAGAGAAGAAGCTAATTAAAGGAGTCATGGAAAAGGATTGTGTTGCGTCACAGGAGGCGAGAACATGGAGCAATGCCAATAGTTGCGTAGATTATATGGTGCTTGAGACTATCATGTTGACTACTTCAATTCATTTTCTAACTCGTGTTGTACTTGTGTTGCACATGATCGAGAAAATTATATAATGAATCGGTTATTTCATATAGGCAATTCTATATGAAATGACAAACTAATTACAAAGTAATAATTAAGCTAAATAGGTCCCATAAAATTCAGTTTTATCTATGTGTTAAAAATAATTTTCTTTTTATAAATAATAATTATAATTTTATACTTAATTATCCTTACATGATTAGTTTGTCATTTTATGTCAAATGTTGATATGGAATCACGATTGTAATACTCCTTCTCAAAATTTATTATTTTATTACCCTTCTTTTTCAAAATTACTAGTTTACACCTTTCCAAAAATTACTATTTTACCTCTTCAGCCACCAAACACTAAAATTAATAAAGTAACATATATTAATAAAATAATATTTTAAATTTTAAAAATTTATTTTTAAAATTTTAAGGGTTGTTACAGTGTTCCTCTTTGACTAATCCAGATTATTTATGGAAATACCATTATGTTTTAATTACATAATTTCCATTAATGTTTAAAAATTAATATTTTTTTAAAACAACCTAATAAATTTTTAATTATAATTCTAGTTGAATTGAGACTTAAATTTAATTTTTTTTAAATTCAAATTATATTTTAGAAATTTTTTTTATAAAAATAAAGAGCAAGGAAATTAATTGGCACTTGAATTAAATAACTGAATAAAATTTTAGAAAATAGTGTTTGAAAATTAAAGGGCAAATAGAATTATTTATTGATGAACTCAATTAAAGTTTAATAAAATTCAAATTAATGATAAAAATTATTGACACATATAAAATATAAAAATATAAATAAGTAAATAATTTTATTAATAAATTGAATAAATAATAAATTTATTAAAAATAAGATAATTTTATTTCTAATTAAGTATTAATTAATTTAACAATAAGAATTTAAAAATGTGAGAGTGGGAGAAAAAAAAAAAGGAAAAATGTGTAAAATGATAATTATTTTCAAAAAGATGGATAAAATAGTTTTTTTCTTTTTTTGGTTTTTATATGGAAACTTGTTGCTACAAGTCAAGGAGACTTTTTCTAAAACAAAACTAAAGTTGAAGAATTCTATTTTAATGAATTAAAAATAAGTAATTGAAATGAAATAACTATCCAAATTGAGGAATAATTGTTGTAATTAAAACGCCAATTGCATTCTTCAAAAATGATAAGGCAAAAGCAACGAAGGGAGAAGGAATTGAGAGGGAGGGTGAGAGCAAAGAAGCCGCTGTGAAAGAAAGTGAGGTGTATATATATATATATATATATATATATATATATATATATATATATATAGACACACACACACTCACACACACAAACACACTCTTAAGTTATAATATTAAAACTCGGCTTGGCTTAGTTAGTTCATTTTTTGCTAAATTAATCCAACTAAAAACCGAATTTTTTTAAAAAAATTTATAACTTAAACAAACTGAAAAATTTTAAAAAACTAAATTAAATCACTTTAATTTGGTTTTTCGATTAAAATAAAATTATGCTAAATCCTAAGTGTATTTTTTTTTTTTTTTGAAAATGGTGTTTGTTAAAATTGGATCATAAGTCAGAGCAAATTCTAGAATTGTTTTCCATTCTTTATTTCTACTCCTATATCCAAACTCTTCTTGCAGCAAGTTACTATCTAATTTTAATAAATTAGGCATACATTTACATATTTTGAGGATTTTATTTTTATTTTATATCTTGTAAGATGTGAATTATAAGTATTGTATAGTTTTTTTGTTATTTATACATTATCAAATTCAAATATATGCAATTAATTTGAGAATTAGAAATAATTTATATGTAATTCAATACATACATACATCCATATATATATATATATAGAGAGAGAGAGAGAGAGAGAGAGAGAGAGAGAGAGAGAGAGAGAGAGAGAGAGAGAGAGTCGGTTTTCCACAAAATGCATTGAGGCACAACATTTTATTATACATGTAGGGGTAAAGACGGTTTAAATGTGCTACATCTCTTTTAATTAGTTTACGATATTATTATAAAGAATATTCGTTAGAGTTAATGTTCCTTTTCGAAAGATAGAATCAAAATTAGTGTCAAACAAGTATATGTAACTATTGATTTTTATGGTGGCAAACTAAATGGAATCAGTTATAGTGATTCTACTATTGTGTTAAACGCACTTAATTTACCCATCACCCTCACTTTCACTATATTAAGCGTGTTTTGTAATTTTTTTTCCTTCAATTCCTTTTCATTGTTATGCCATATTAAAACTTTAACACTCTAATCCCCTTAATCTTTTGATTCATTCTTTTATTTTGCATGATTGTTAGGAAACCTAGTAATTTCAAATTAGGTATTTCGTGGAACAATAGAGTTAAGCCAAATTAACTTTGTGTATCCTGTGTGCCATTATGGAGAAACAACAATGTTTAAAGTTTCTTAGGCATGCATGAATTCGAGAAGAAGATTCTTTGGCTGTGAGCATTATGGGGTGAGCAATTTTTTATATTGGTTGAACTATAATTACTTAATTTTTGTTTTGTGTTTTAATGTTGCAATTGTTGTGTGTCTATATGATTGTTGTGAGATGAAGACTTTTGTAGCATGTGGTTATATCGCCTAGTTTGATCCTCCTATGCCTGAACATTTGAAGAATATAATTGTTGGTTTGCTGTCAAGGCTTAATGAGCATGAAGTTGTAAAGAAGAGAGGAGCCTTGAGTGGAAGCACATATTGTCAAAGAATGTTGTTTGTAACGGTAACAATATTATTGGTTTTGGTATCTTGATTATTGTGTTCAACTTGACTGTTGTTATAGCTAAAGTTTTTTTATTAATTTTGTTAGGTTGGTTACTGTGTGCAACTTGATTATGGTTTTTGTATACTCTGTAATTATATTAGAATTCATTTGGCAGGGATTGTAAGTGTTGGTTGAATATGTAATTAAGTTAATGTTAATGAAGTCAAAATTTGTTAAAAAAGAGTATGTGCATGCTTTATTAGTAGTGACTTTGTAGATTGTTCTAACTATTTTAAAAAAAATTACAAATTTAACTACAATTTGATCTACTATAAAACTGTAGAATGAACCATTTGGTATTGTTGTCCATTACAAGTGTAGATGCTTTATGTTAGAATTCATTTTGGCAGCGATTGTAAGTGTTGGTTGAATATGTAATTAAGTTAATGTTAATGAAGTCAAAATTTGCTAAAAAATAGTATGTGCATGCTTTATTAGTAGTTAATTTGTAGATTGTTCTAACTATTTAAAAAAAATTGCAAATTTATCTACAATTTGATCTGCTATAAAATTATAGAATGAACCATTTGGTATTGTTGTCCATTACAAGTGTAGATGCTTAATGTATAATGCAGAATTAGTTCAATAACCTACAAGTGCAATAACATAGTTATAAACCTACAAGTGCAATTACAAGTTTAACACATTCATAAGATTAACATTTACTTAGCCTAATTCTTGCGGTGCAATAACAGTTCATATTTAGAAGCAGAGTATGCACTACAAAATTAGTACACATTCACTTTACTAGTAAGTATAATAACAAGTTTAAGACATAGTCCAAAACACAAGTTTTTTCGTCCAAAACACAAGTTTTTTTTCCAAATATTGTATGTTATATTAACTTCAAAGATGCAAGATGTTGAAGTTAATGACAAAAGCCAAAACACTGAATTGTACCTAAAATAACATACAAGTGCATCCAAATTACAGTCCATAAAGCACTTGCAATTTCACCACTACCATCATTCATAATCCAACCTAACAATATAACTTTAGGACACAACTTCTAATACAAAATTCATTGACACAAAATTACACAAGTTGACCAAATCCCAAGATGACACAACAACTTTATGGTGCTGAAGCATTGCCCTATGATTGCTACCTTGTTGATTTTCTTGTGTTGTTGGTCATTTCAATTGTAGTACTGGTTTAGGATTGCTGACTAGTATTCCTCCTAGTCATCATATGACCAATCCTACTTTTTCCTAACTGTGATGTAGATATTGCTTGCTTACCCTTCAATTTAAGTGACTTTGCCTTGAAACCAAGATCTATAGTCACCTCAGCAGCATTCTTCACTTGTGATTCTAGTCTATAATGGGGAATAAATTTAGATGGGACATGTCCAAGCTATAAAAATTAGCAATGAATCCATTGGTTGATAAAGTAACAAAATTTCAATTGACACTAAATATATAATATAAACTCACATCTTTTAAAATGAACCTTTTATCTTGATTCACATTATAACCATATCCAATGAATTCGCCCTTTTTTGTTGCTAGTCAGAAGGTGGTACAGTTGAATCGAATCCTCTCTTATTGCCACATTCAGTCTATGGTATAGATCTTAAGGGTCCCCTTAAAGTTAATCCACCTCTTTTGCAAGTTAATTTATCAATTCCTCTGCCATTACCCTCCTTTTCTCTAATGGAACCCAAATTTCTGATATTAGCACTTAGAGTTCCCTTACCCATAGTAACTTGGGATCCTCTCCTATGTTGCCCTCTACTTGTAGCTAGTATAGAATAAATACCGCTTCCAACACCTATAGTGACTTGTTTAGCTGTATTTGGTAGATTGTCTGTGTTCTAAATATTAGAGCCTTGTGATTCATATTGACTTGCCTTCACTTGAGGAATTTAAAATGGAGAGAATTATCAGACTAAGGTATATATAATTAAAGTATATAAATAAACACATTTATAAATATTAAAGTACATAAAAATGACCTCAGTCTGTGGAGTTTTTAGTGGACATGCACTTTTAATGTGGCCTTTACTCTTTCAAATTCCACATGTCATTTGGATTCTTTTTCTTGACAATTTCCTTATTTTCTTTGTAACACCCCCTACCCGATCTACAGTGAAACCGAGCAAAGGAATGCCACATTCTGTGCATGGAGCACCTAAACTTATATTTGAACAATTTTCTTGATTAATGTTTACTTTTAATTTTTTTAATCATAAATTTCAAAGGGAAAAATTGCAAGAGTTTCTCCTAAACTTTTAACATCTACCTGTTAACAACACATGTTAATAATCTTATTTTCAATTGCAACAATATTGATAATCAACTCTCATCATACTTGTAATCAAATTCATTTCCTCATCATATGTAAATATTTACATAATATATTGTCACAAAGACTTTGCGGTCACCGGACGATTCTCACCGAAGTGAAAAAAGTGAGGAGTCGCCACTTTAATTTTAAGGGAAATTAAAGAAAACCGTCTATAAAAATAAATTAAGAACCACTTCGAAAACAGAGATTCTAGGTTTGGAGTCCATATACGGGTAGGGAAGGTGTTAGGCACCCCACCTTGTCCCTCAACGAGGGTAAGCAGATTTAATGATGTGTTCTTTATAAATTGAAATTGATAATTTGGGGGGTAGAATGATGATGTTAATCCTTTGTAATGGATAAAAGGAATATTTAATATTTCACTATAACGGGTTGCTTAAGAGCATGAGTACATGAGATGACCCTTCAGTGAATAGGTGTTGTATGATGGTATTTTGATGATTAATATGAATACTAAAGCTGTGATTTTTTTAGGGGGAATTTTGCCTCATAAATATGAATGCCTTGAGGAGGACCCTCCATCGGGCCTCAACATAATATTCGGGATACTTTGGAAGAACTCTCCCGCAGACCCATTGTTTAGAACATATAGAGAGTTTTGTAATAAAAGTATTAAGATTAAAAGGGGAAGGACTCTCTCCCGCTCTGAAACATTTTATTAGAATTTTAGTTGAGAATTCAGGAAAGGACTCTCTCTCGATCTTTTGATATATTTTGTTAAAGTTCAAGCTGAGAAGTCGGGTAAGAACTCTCCCCCGATCTCTTAGTGTATTTCATTAAAAATTTAAGCTGAGAACTTGGGTAAGAACTCTCTCCCGATCTCTTAATATATTTTGTTAAAAAGTTAAGCTGAGGACTCGGGTGAGAACTCTCTCTTGATCTCTTAATATATCTTATTAAAAGTTTAACCTGAGACCTCCGGTAAAAACTCTTTCTCGATCTCTCAATGTATTTTGTTGAAAATTTAAGCTGAGAACTCAGGTAAGAACCCTCTCCTAATCTCTTAATATATTTTATTAAAAGTTTAAGTTGAGAGCTCGGGTAAAAACTCTTTCCCGATCTCTCAATGTATTTTGTTGAAAATTTAAGCCGAGAACTCGGGTAAGAACTCTCTCCTGATCTCTTAATATATTTTATTAAAGCTCACTGAGAACTTGAGTGAGATCTCTCTCCCAATCTCCCGTATTTATAAGAATGGCGTTTTATTAGAATTTTAAACTAGGGATTCGGGTAAGGGTTCTATCCCGATCCCTTTCATATTGAAAAGAATTACCAAAGGCATGGAAACCCCTCTGAAAGGCTTTTCCTGGACTATGGAATTTTATAACTGGATGGCGAACGTTGAGCCGAACTCCTTGCCGATCTTCCACGTGATTGCTTTATTCGAACTCTTTGGTTTTAGGTTCTGTCCCTTTTGGTTCACCTGCCCGAGGTCTGAACGTTGTCTCGATTCCCGATCCACTGTCTTATCGTCTGGGCTCGCTCCAGGACCCGATCTCGTAACTTATTTTCTCATTTCACCCCCTTCAGCCTATTCTGACTTTTCTATAACTACTTTGAGTCATGCTCGTTTTCCTATTATTTTATTTATTTGGATTAAGCTACCAGGTCAGTACTTTTACTGGTACTCTTTAGAGTATTTACGAGTCGTCGATGACTCGAACATTTGTTTTTGAGGGAAATAAAAGTGAGGTGACGACAAAGATGGAATTTGCGAACGAATAAAAAAAAGACAAAGATAATGATTACGAGCTAAAACAACCTATTTTAAGACTCAGCGTGATTAGATACCTTAAAAGAAACCACTTAAGAAAATGAATCAAGGATATTCAACAAACAACAGGTTAGACGCTTACCTGTAAAAAGTTGGGATGACGGGTGAGCCAACGTCAGTATCAGCAAATTTTAGGGAGCTGAAGACTGAGATGGCTAAAAAGTTGGAGCTGACCCGAGGTGATGGGGATGAAGTGGAGTGAAGTTGAGCTCGCAGGACAATGCACAGATACTGAAAATGAGAATCACAGGATTTAAAGCTCTTTTGAATGAGATACTCCAAAAAACTGGTTTCTAAATTTTCTCAAAGCTTTGAGAGCTTCGAATGATAAGCAATAAGGATACATCAAAGTTCAGAGCCTTTCCATGATAATCACCACCTCCTCCCTTCTACAGTATTGCATGCAGGTATTTATAGAGAATGGGTGCTCAAAATGGAGGGTCAGGATCTTATCAGGAGGAGACGGAAGGCCTAGATTCAAAAGGACATAATCTGATGTCTGGGAATTAAAGAGAATCAAAATTGAGGGTTGGGATTTTGTTCATAATTTCTGTCCTTTCGCCCCTTAATCCAACATTCAAAGGGCTTGCCTTACAAAATGGATCTAAAGGCTGGGAACAAAAAGCACCAAATCTATCATATGCTTTTGATCCAAAGGCTCCAAATCCATCCTTACAATTATAATCAATGGTGTAGATCGAGATGTACTGGGCTACTTTAACCTTTTGGAATTTAGCGGATAAGAGTGCGTCCTTACAAATGAGATGTGTGGCGAGGATTAGATTATGCTTGCAATGCTTTAACTAACTCAGATCTGACGGTGAAGGGAGCAAATTAAAGGTCATGATCAAAAGTTATTCAACTCCCTGAGTTCTCTGATCTCTATAGGTCGTCCCTCGCTTTTTTGATCTTCCCATTGTGACTGACCAGTTTTAGGGTTATTATTTTGATCTCTATCTCTTGCATTTGGTCCCTTCTTACTTCCCGATCTCTCTTATTTTCTGATCTCTCCTTTCAATCTGACCTGTATTGGTCAAAGCAATAAATTCTTCAGTTACCAATGTGTTCGCTTCGAGTTCTATATGAAAAAAATGCCAGGGCCCTATATATATATGCTGACGAATTGTTTTGTGGTGTATGGACAAAAATTATTTTGTGGTGGCAGGTGAGTTTATCTTGAAATGGAGTGTACATCCTTTTCTTTTCTTTTCCCGAAATTAGTAGGCTTTTTCATGGAACTCTCCCCTACTACTTATTGTAAGCTCCCTAATTGGAGATTTGCTTCAATCCTTTCTTCTGTCTGAATGATATTAGAAAAAATGTTAGATGTATTCCCAATCATTAAATTGAAGTATGCGGCCTTCAAAGTCTCAATGAACAAAGAGCAGAGTTCACTTTCTATCACTAGAGGATAAACTTCAGCCGCCTTTTCTCTCCACCTCTGGGCATACTCTTTAAAGCTTTTCCTTTCCCTCTGCACCAAGTTTTGGAGGTCTCTCCTTGTGGAGGTAACATCACAATTGAACTTGTGTTGCTTAAGGAAAGCATCAGCCAAATCTTTCCAGGAGTGTAATCTACTCCTGTCCAATTGTATGCACCAACGTAAGGCTGCTCCTGTGAGACTTTCATGGAAGAAGTGTACCAAGAGTTTGTCATCTTCTGTGAGAGCGGACATTTTAGCTATGTAAGTGCCTAAGTGGATGCATGGGTCAAAGCTTCCGCTATATTTGTTAAATTCTGGGACTTTAAATTTTAGTGGTACAACCGCATCTGATACTAATCTTAGCGATGACACATCAACTGAGCCATACATATTTAACCCTTCGATAGCTCTTAGTCTTTCTTCCAGAGCAGATAACTTCTCATTTTCTTTTTTTCTACTTCCCCCTCCCACTGCATGAGCTATTCCCCCAGTTGGAAAATTGGTTGCGGGTAAATCAAGGATTGGTCTTTGAAGAATGAAATTCCGCATTCGAGACAGCCTAGTGATAAGAGATAGGAAACTCGCTGCTAGGGAATGTTGGATTGAAGGTAATTATTGGATCAGGGATGGGAGTTTGGAAGGTGAAAGAAGTTGAGACTTGACCATGAAGTTTTTGGGCATGAGTATCAACTGTTGTTGTAAGTGGGGGAATCACTGGTACACTTGGTTTCGGTGCTGGCCGGGTGGTTTCTTTATTTTGGGACATTTGTCTCATCATCTTTATTAATTCTGAGATTTGTTCTCTTAATTCTTCAACTTGCCCCTGTAAGTTCTGCACTTGTTTTTGCTCTTCCATTATCTTCTTCACTCGGGATCTTGTTAAGTAAACCTTTCTTGGTATAACTGGTTGCTAGATCAGATTTGCTTTGGGAGCAATATCGGTTTCTTATAGAAAGTTGCGTTATTAGTTTTATTTCTAGAAAAAAACTTACTGTGGCCAAAGTTTTGGCAGGTCAAAGGATACTACAGTAAACAATTGCCGGAAACAGTGTCTGCCGAGGGTAGATTACATTATCCTTTATAATGGCATCATTTGATAGTCCAACCGTGAATGACGGGGCATATGCATGGTTGTGATACATGTTCATATAGTGCATATGTCCTTTCACATAGCTCTAACGAGGATAAATCTCACGGAAGTTACACTATTCATGTAACACCCCTCACCCGTCTACAGCGTAGCAAGCAAGGTGTGCTACATTTAGTGCCGTAGCGCCCTATTCTGTCTTGTCGTGTACAATATTAATTCAATTATATTATCTTACATGTAGAAATTTTTTTTTTTATTCCATTTTATTTTTATGGAGACCCATACAGAGTCCCCTCTGTTCTATTGGTGCACGGTGGGTTTCATGTTACTTGTTAAAATAATTTATATCCTTTACATTTATTTATTCATCATATTATTCCTCATGCTCATATCAATTTTCAAGAAAATAAAATACTTTGTTTCATTCATATAAAGTTAAGTACAATATTTACAATTTATATACAATCCAAAATTATTTACATCATTTAATTACATACAACACCAAAATGCAAAATCTAATATGTACATGAGCCCTACCAAAATGACTGATAAGGTGACAACCCACACTGTAGCAGATCTGGTCCAAGTCCGGTCTACGCCCTACTGCTGTTGCTGCTCTCCAGTACCTATGCGTGGTAAGAACCAATGCGTTAAGCATATTGCTTAGTGGTGCATAAATTGAAATAAAAATATCAAAATAATTGAAATAATTATCCTGTGTATAACATCATAAAGAAATATATAATTATATGAATTTACAGTCTTTTACATGTTTATAAAGCTTTGGAAGCAATTAAGTTAATAGGGATCTTTTTATTCATGTAATTTATATTCGGTCTTATATATTTTATATTAATGGTTCTCTCATGTGCTTGTTTGAATTTAAAAATTTATCTCTCATAACTGTGCCCAAGTAATCTATGACAGACTATAAAGACTGGATATATGGGAGTATACTAGTTAGACATCCGTATGTCCATCCAGTATACAATGGTCATGTCAGGCACAAGGCCAGCAGGTAGGCATAAGCTAGTAATAATGAAAATTGGCACTATGGCCATCGGGCAGGCATAAAGCCACTATGGCACTATGACTAAATGAGTGTTTTGGGGTCAAATGGTCACTTAGGAAATTTCTAGAATTCACACACTGATATGACCTAGTCAATTGACCTAGTTCCCTAGGTTTTTGGGTTTTGGTCAAATCATCAATGTTGTAGATCTATATCTTATGGAAGTTTTGCCACTAGTTTCATTGGCTTTGGGATTTTATAGTCCAACTTATGGCCATTTTTCCAAAACTGGTCGGGTGAGCTTTAGTCTAGAAAATTCTGGGCAGAATGTTTCTGGTCAGTTTGGTGACCTCATTTGGGCTAGCAATTTGATTTAGTTAGGGGCATTTCTGGGCTGGGTGTTCTGAATGAAAGTTGTAGTCCTATATCTAAGCTTTCTAATGATATAAAATTCAGGTCATTTGGACCTGTCTAGAGGGACTTATGGCCAAATGAACACGTACTATTTATTTGGTTATTTTTCTGGGTTCAGTGTTTGGATATCCAGATTGGGACAGTAAATTGACCAAGATTTTGACAGAATTTGGGCAGGGTTTTCTTCATAAAAAATGGGGTATTTTGAGTCTAGTTTCACCTCCAATTGGCCTTACACCAATTGGAGTCACACAACTTTAGTATAACTCAAAAAAGACACTCGACTCATAGGTCCGAATTTCTTGCATAAGAGAAGCACTCCCTATATTCATTCCTCCTTACTCCCATACTACAATTTGTCATTCATAGCACTTCAATTAGTCAACAATCAATCTCAACAAGTCAAGCTCTAACAATTACGCAAAAACCCTAAATTTATTATCAAACCCTAATTCAATATTTCCAAATCAAGCATACACCCATGCAAGTCAATTCCCAACACATTAAACTTCATTAATCAACTTTCCTAACCAATTTAAAACTATCAAACCATTAATTTCATTGTCTAAATTTAGCAACTTCATATCCTCATGAATTTCTTTTAATTTTATGTCAATTTAACTTATTTTAGCAAGCTTTTCATGTTTATAAAAGAAAGAGAAGTGAATAGTGCACTAACCTCTTTGACCACTTTCTTGGCTTGTTAAAACTTTGAATTTTCTTCACTTTATGACAATCAAAATGTTCCTCTTGATGTGGGGATTAATTTTTGTGAAGGGTATTTAGGGTTTTATGGAAGAAAACTTGGGGAAAATCAAGGTAGAAAATGAAATAATAAAAAGAGTATGGAAGAAGAGGGAATCGGCCATGGAAGCCAAAATGAAGAAGATAACTAGTTTTGATGAATTTTGTCTGATTTTAAACTCTTCCTTATCCCTTTTAATTGTGTGTTAATTGCCCATTGGTTATCTCTTTTTATGATGTCATTATGACATCATATAAACTTATGTCATAAATGTTAATTTTTCTTCTTTCATTTCTTTTTTTTTTACTCATTTTTAATTTAAGTTTCCTCAATATTAATTCATATTTTAAGCCATATAATTGATTTACTTAAATGGACAAGTTGGTCAAAAATCGTCTCTAAAGGCAAAATGACCAAAATGCCCTCCATTTAGCTTAACAAGCTAAAATTGTCTGTACCTATTATTTTAATTCTCCTTGTGTTTTCTTCTCAATAACTCTTCATCGAAGTCCCAGGAATTATTTCACAGGGTTCCACACAGGTTTGGGGTTGCTAGCTGTCTTTACAATAGCTTCCTATTAAGGTTACCCATCGCTGTAACTTTGGCTTGTTTAACTCACTTGCACTTCATTTCTATTATTTTTCCTTGATTTTACTTAGTCTTTATTTAGTCAATTTATGCCTCCTCACTCTAGTTGGAGTGTAGTTCCAGTCATCCTGGCTGTCCGGACATACGTTAGTATCCGAAACAGTAGAATGTATTGACTACCTAAAGTGAGGGAGTTACAAACTCCCCCTCTAATAAAAATTTCGTCCTTGAAATTTACCCGGTGTAAATAATCAAGGCACTACTATCTCTTTAGCTTGTTTTACTAGTTCTGGTTTTACATTCTTATTCTTAACTAGTTCTGTACCTATCTACTTTTATCTTATACACAGGGTCTATTATTACATACACTAAAATATTATAATGAAAAATATACCTCTGACAGCATCTACCAGCTCTGGCTCCTCCTGTGCCCTCATAACATATACACGAGGTGCTACGCGGGCCTCGGGTCATTCAATGGTCTCAGAAGCTAGTCTTTGTGATGTACCTGTCACCTTTAGCCTTGTAGGTCGTCTACCCCTCTGAGCTACAAGGCCAGATCTCTTAGTCAGTGGTGGGGCAGTGGGAACGCTCCTATGGGGACAATCCCATAGAAAATGGTCAGTAGCTCCACATCGGAAGCATCCCGGGATCAACAACCATCACTCTCCTTGGTGCCTCCTCTCATAGTAGGTGCATAATGGTATGGAGGTAAATCCCTCTACTACAGTGCCTGGAGAACTCCCCACTGATGCTTTGGACTGTCCTCCTCTCTGTGTAAATTGAGACCTCTGTCTCTAGCCTTGGCCTGGTGAACCCTTAGGCTTCTTACCCTCATAAACTTCTGTACTGGACTAACTATGCCCAAAACTCCTCTTTCGCTTTCTATCTCTCCAGGTTTGCTCATCATTTTGTACTCTTTCTACATTTAGAGCTACAGCCACTAATTTGGAGAAGTCGGTATACTCATGTGACATCACTATAAGTCTAATATTGTCGTTCAGTCCATCCACAAACCTACAGCACCTATCTGCCTCTGAAGGCATTATCTCCCAAGCATATCTACCTAACCTCACAAACTCCCTCTCATACTCAGAGACCATGAGCTATCTCTGCCTTAGAGTTAAGAACTATCTCCTTCTGGCCTCTAAGTATATGACTAATATACTTCTTCTTGAACTCAGTTAAGAAAAAATCCCAAGTAAGTGCTGTTGGCTGCACTGCTCTAGACACTATATCCCACCACTGATAGGCTTCTTCCTATAATAACGACAGAGCGCACTCTAGCTGCTACTCTAGTGTGCGGTGTAGTTGCTTCAATACTCTCTCAGTCCGCTCTAGCCAATGCTCAGCAGCGGCTGGGTCATCCTCCTTCTTACCCATAAAGTCGACGGCCCCATATTTTCTCAGCTTCTTTAGTGTGGACCACTGTACTAGTTGTGGCTGCGGCTGCGGCTGCGGCTGTGGAATGGCCCCGATAAAGCATCTGGGTCATCTCCTCCAAGAATGCCTGCTTTGTTTTACCCGCAGCACCATGTGACAACTCCTCTCTCCTGCCTCACTCTTGACTAGGAGTAGGTGTATGACTACTAACCTCCTCCTCCTCCAGTCTGTAAGACCCTTGCTCTGAAGGATTAGACTCCATCAATCCTATAAAACAGACAAAGAACAGATCTGCATTAGTGTCACCTCGACTCCTAAATCAGGGCTCCTGAATGTTATGCACACTATATCTTTCTGTCTACCTATGCCTAGGAATGCCTAAACCTTTGCTCTACTATCAATAAATATAACACCCCTCACCTGTCTACAGCGTAGCCGAGCAAGGTGTGCTACACTTGGTGCCGGAGTGCCCTATTCTGTCTTGTCGTGTACAATATTAATTCAATTATATTATATTACGTGTAGAAAATTTTTTTTATTGCATTTCATTTTTATGGAGACCCAGACAGAGTCTCCTCTATTCTATTAGTGCATGGTGGGTTTTGTCACACCCTACTCCCCTGTAAGATGTAACATGATCCCGTAGTACACCTAATGAATTACCATACTTCGCCTACCGATAATCCATTAAATATACTACAATGGATTTTCAAACAATTTTCATGAAATTTAAATCATTGATTAAAATCTGGTGTTATAAATTTTTTTTCAAAATTTCGGCAAAGTGCCGGTTATATTTTGAGAAAACAGTTCTTCAAAACCTGCAAAGAACACACTCCCAATATGTTTTCTCAAATACAACTTCAATAACTTCATTTGAACCCATAATTCAAATATCAATAATCAAATCAATCTCCTCATAAAAGAAACATTTCATTGATTACAAGACTCAAAATTAATATTACAAAACTATTCAGATAAATGAAATCCCAAATTTATATTTACAATAATTTACATTTAATTACATACCAAAATATTTTACAAGAGTTTTTATACAACTGCTCAAATAATTTACATACATATTATTACATGCATATATCAAAACTTATGTACATGGGTATATCTATGATATACCTGGAGCTGATCTGAATGTGTCTTCAAAGAAACTTACTCACTGCTCTATGCTCTTCTTACCTGCGACAGCATACAAAGCTATCGCTGAGTGGTGAACTCAGTGGTGCACAAATATAATTTAAAACATAATACAATATACATTGACAAAATTTTACAGCAAATAATTTGGAAATCTGAATACTCATCAAATTCCAAAACTCAAAATATTCATTGCCAATAATGTAAATCATTTGTATGAAATGACTTTGATCACGAAATTCAATTTATCAAATCATGACTAACCATTTAAGGTAGTTCCAACAAAATCAATTATACATAAATCATAACTGAAATCACAATTCTTTACTATTAAAAAACATTCTGTATTTCAAAAACCATGTTGTATCTTAAAAACCATGTTGTATCTCAAAAATCATGCTGTATCTCAAAAATCGTGCTGTATCTCACTAACTATGCAAGACTAATCCGAAAGGGCCATATTCGAAGTGATTCTAACTCCCTATGGTCGAGGAGGTTGAATCAAATTCTAACTCCCTATGGTCGGGGAGGTCGAATCATCGTGCACAGTACACACCAGAATAATGAATCTTCCGCAAGGGCCATAACGATAAAAAACTTAGATCTAACCTCAAATCAGAGGAAAATCTAAGCCTGTGCACGTACCATGGTAATCAAAACACAACTAATGCCATTGTCTTCTCAACAAATGAGAGAGACGGGTAATAACCTAGTCAAGCATCTATAGTGATCTAAAACAATATCACAATCCTTTTAGTGAGCATAAGTCACAATATAATTCGATTCAAATTCAATTCCAATATCCAATAATTTTTATGCTCAATACAATTCAAATCATAAATTTGCATTTTCCATGAAAATTACCATCACAATTCAAAACATGTTCTATCACAATTTTCCAAAACATAATTTATTCAATCCATAACAATGCTTAATACTTGTGGAAATACCATTTCACAAAGCTAAATTCATACATACTATAACAATTTCAATAATCATTGAATTAAATCCAATGCTTGTTAAACATAATACATAAGAAAAGTATGTCATTTAATCATATGAAATATTCAAAACAAAATCAGTTAAAAACTAGTTGTGCACAAACCTTTGATAACTGTCTCTTGGCTCTGACTCAATGTTTCCTTCCCCTTCCCTGAGTCTTTGTTAACTGAGAAATACAATTTTAAAGTGTTTTAGTACTCATTTAAACTGTCTCTAGGAATAAGGTTCAATAATTAATTTATCGAATTCTATTATTTCCTTGGTCAACCTAAGATGTCAACCCTCGATGCAGTCTAGGTGAATTAGGTTTTAATGTTACCAATATGTCACATTTGTAGCCTTTTAGTATTGGTACATGTTACCAAATTCATTTCCATATATATTGCGTTTTATTGCAATTTGTCTGGTCCCGGTATATTAATTTGACCTAGCCGGATGACCTAGTTCCCTCAGCTTTCGGGTTTCAGTCGAAACTACAAACTTGTAGATCTATGTCTTATTGCACGCGGGGCAAAATTTCAAGTCATTCTGAGTTTACTAGACCAAGTTATGGTCATTTTACTATTGCTGATCAGAATGTACCAAAATTGGTCACTTTAGGTTATTTTAGGTCAATTTTGGTTCGGCCAGTTTTTGGACCCGAACTTGTGCAAGCTGTTTGACTTGCTTATGGTCATTTCTGGGCTTTGGTGTCTTCATAAGACTTGTAGATATATGTCTTAAATATTCATGGTCAAAATTTCAGGTCAATTGGACCTGTTTTGAGTGAGTAATGGCCAAAATACTAACTGCTGCCCAAATGGTCAATTTTCAGGCCTTAAATGCACTAATTCGGATTTGGTCACTTTTCAAGTTACCTTACAAGCAGAATTTTGGTAAGCTTCCTTCATGAAAGTTGGCACATTTTGTGCCTAGTTTCACCTCCAATTGGTCTCATACCAATTGGAGCCACACACTTAAGGTTCTAGGCCCAAAACATAAACTGCCCTATTGCATTTTGTTCATTATTCATCAAAGGATACTTTTAACAATTACCAAACTACACATTCATGCCAATTCTGGTTTGTACCATAAACTAAACATAATTCACAACATATTGTTGGTCATTTTGGCAGCTTACAATCACCCTCAATATGCACCATTTAGCACAGAATTTTTCAAGCTCAAATTACAACAATTCAATCACTTAACCTAGCTCATTTACATGTCCAACCTCACACCATCATACATATACCCAAGCTGCCATAACAACTATCATAATTCAACATTAATATTCTATAAACCAAACATGAAATAATATCCTTATGGTTCACCAAACCAAGCTGCCGATTCATACATTACAGTCCATTAATTTCCAAGCTTCCAAATTCAAGTACACATTCACATATACTAAGTATACATCACCCAAATTAATTCCTACACACATAAACATTTAATCAACCCTTTAATCTACCATTTACAAGCAAGAATAAACTGTCCTCAAGGAGTTTCCATGGCTGCCAAAAATACACCTCTCCCTTTAAACATCAAACCTCAAAAATCTCTCCATAATTCAAGTACCCATAACATTCTTACTAACTTTAATGAAGCAATAACCAAAAAACACAAACTTACCACTTTGGAAACTCTTTAAAATCTCTCCAAAACTTGGTCTTCTTGTTGCCTATCTACTGCCCAAGGTGTATGGACAATCTTTAATGAAGGAAAGTGCCAAGAAAGGAGCTTGAATCTCACATGCATGGAGCTTCAAACCATGCGTCAATGGAGTTTTTTTGGGAGCAAATTTCTGCTGGTTCTAAGGTTGAAGATGAAGATGTGTATTCTGCCCAAGATGATGAGTTAGTGGTCCACTTTGATGGGTGAGTGGAGCACTAAGCTTAAATTAAATATTAGTTTAATATAAGATTTCATTTTCCCACATTAAGCTTCCCATTTTTGCTATTTACATTAGGTACCAATAATTTAATTTTTCATGACATTTTTCAAGTGTAATATCATTTATTTTTAATGGACATTTAGGTCAAAAGACAACTCGGGGTGTCAAATGACCACAATGCCCCTGTTCGGGTTGCATTCCTGAGTTTTCGGTAACACCGGGTTTTATCCGTTTTTCGATTTCTCACTTTTCTTTGTACTAATTAATTAATTTTTCTTTGATATTTCTAATGGCATTTATACTTCAATAGACATTTATCTAAGTCCTAAAAATATTTTCCAGGGTTCCCCGCAGTCCAGGGCTAGTCAATAGTCCACGCCGCGACTTCCCGGTGCGGTCACCCATCGCTAGGGTTCTCGGCTCGCTTAACTTGATTACATTTCTTTGCTATTATTTTTTCTTTGTTTTTGTTGTATTTTCTTTTCTTGTATTTCATTATTTTATGTCTCCTCATCCATATCTAAGTATAGTTCTAGGCATCCTAGCTGTCTGGACAACATTGGTCGTCAGAATAGTAGAACGCACTACCGAACTTAGGGGTGTTACAGGTTTCATGTTACCTGTTAAAACAATTTATATCCTTTACATCTATTCATTCATCATATTATTCCTCATGCTCATACCAATTTTCAAGAAAATAAAATACTTTGTTTCATTTATACAAAGTTAAGTACAATATTTACAATTTATATACAATCCAAAATTATTTACATCATTTAATTAAATACAATGCCAAAATGTAAAATCTAATGTGTACATGAGCCCTACCAAAAAGACTGATGAGGTAACAACCCACACTGTAGCAGATTTGATCCAAGTCTTGTCTAGGCCCTACTGCTGCTATTGCTCTCCAGTACCTATGTGTGGTAAGAACCAACACACTAAGCATATTGCTTAATGGTGCATAAATTGAAATAAAAATATCGAAATAATTGAAATAATTATCCTACGTATAACATTATAAATAAATATACAATTATATGAATTTACAGTCTTTTACATGTTTATAAAGCTTTGGAAGCAATTAAGTTAATCAGGATCTTTTTATTCATGTAATTTATATTTGATCTTATATACTTTATATTAATGGTTCTCTCATATACTTGTTTGAATTTAAAATTTTATCTCTCATAACTGTGTCCAAGTAACCTATGACAGACTATAAAGACTGGATACATGAGAGTATACTAGTTAGACATCCGTATGTCCATCCAGTACACAATAGTCATGCCAGGCACAAGGCCAGCGAGCAAGCATAAGCTAGTAATAATGAAAATTGGCACCATGGCCATCGGGCAGGTATAAATCTAGTAGAACAATCATCTTAGATATATGTTGTCTGTCAATGATTATCTCTGTGGGCAGTACTGCAATCTGTAGTCCCTAATTGGTATACCAATCAATCCAAGCTGTATAAATGAGTCTAGGTATACTTTGGGTAGAATAGTATTTATAATTTTATTAATTCGTGTTATTTTTATGCTTTACAATTTATTCTAATTCATTTCATCTCATATGCCTAGCTATTTTATGGACCTTTCTCAAGGACCAGATTTAGTGTCTTCAATTCATCTAACCAATTGGCCAAGATGTGGCCACTGTTTGGCTATACTTCCTTCATGGAAGTTGTCCCTCTATGTCTTGTATTTGTTTTCCCTTTTGAAACATGTCATTTGAAGTTTTAGAACTCAAGTTATGGTCAAATAACCATAACTGGTTCACTGTCTTTTTCTGGGTCCAGAATTTGATAGATTCTGGAGTCTATCTTGGTCTAATTAATTGGATATGCTACAGTCATTTTTAGGCCTAATTTTCTTCATAAAAGTTATTAACCTATGTCTTATGGTCACTCAAAAATTTTAATTACAATTTTCCAAATTTCGTAGAATTAGTTATGGCCAAATCACTGGCTTGGACTCAGGTACCCTATGTCCTCAGGGTCCAGGTTCAAGTCAGTAAATTTGACCTACATTTTAGGGTTCTTGTGTTCATAATTTGAGGACCATGTATAAAACAAAGTTGGATCCCTATTTCTTAGGGTTCCATATCAGTATGGCTCATCCTAATTAGAGTTTTCTAGCAGTAGATATGACTAAATGAGTGTTCTGGGGTCAAATGGTCACTTAGGAAATTTCCAGAATTTACACACTAAATTAACCTAGTCAATTGACCTAGTTCCCTAGGTTTCTGGGTTTTGGTCAAATCATCAATGTTGTAGATCTATGTCTTTTGGAAATTTTACCACTAATTTCATTGGATTTGGGTTTTTATAGAACAAGTTATGGTCATTTTACAAAAACTGGTCGGGTTAGCTTTAGTCCAGGAAATTCTGGGCAGAATGGTTCCGGTCAGTTTGGTGACCTCATTTGGGCCAGCAATTTTATTTAGTTAGGAACAGTTCTAGGCTGGGTTTTCTGAATGAAAGTTGTAGTCCTATGTCTAAGCTTTCCAATGGTATAAAATGCAGGTCATTTGGACCTATCTAGAGGGAGTTATGGCCAAATGAACACGTACTTTTCATTTGGTCATTTTTCTGCATTCAGTGTTTGGATATCTAGATTGGGACAGTAAATTGACCATGATTTGGATATAATTTGGGCAAGGTTTCTTCATGAAAAATGGCAAATTTTGAGTCTAGTTTCGCCTCCAATTGGCTTCACACCAATTAGAGTCACACAACTTCAGCTATAACTCAAACAAGACACTGGACTCATAGGTCCGAATTTCCTGCATAAGAGAAGCACTCCCAATATTCATTCCTCCTTACTCCCATACTACAATTTGTCATTCATAGCACTTTAATTAGTCAAAAATCAATCTCAACAAGTCAATCTCTAATGATTATGCAAAAACCCTAAATTTATGATCAAACCATAATTCAATATTTCCAAATCAAGCATACACCCATGCAAGTCAATTCCCTACACATTAAACTTCATTAATAAACTTCCCTAACCAATTTAAAACTATCAAACCATCAATTTCATTCTTATTCTAGGGCTGCCAAAATTTAGTAACTTCATATCCTAATGAATTTCTTTTAATTTCATGTCAATTTAACTTAATTTAGCAAGCTTTTCATGTTTATAAAAGAAAGAGAAGTGAATTAGTGCACTAAACTCTTTGACCACTTTCTTGGCTTGTTAAAACTTTGAATTTTCTTCACTTTATGACAATCAAAATATTCCTCTTGATGTGAGGATTAATTTTTGTGAAGTGTGTTTAGGGTTTTATGGAAGAAAACTTAGGGAAAATCAAGGTAGAAAATGAAATAATAAAAAGTGTATGGAAGAAGAGGGAATCGGCCACGGAAGCCAAAATGAAGAAGATGACTAGTTTTAATGAATTTTGTCTCATGTTAAACTCTTCCTTATCCCTTTTGTTAATTGCCCATTGGTTATCTCTTTTTATGATCTCATTATGACATCATATAAACTTATTTCATAAATATTAATTTTTCTTTTCTTTCATTTCTTTTATTTTTTTTCTACTCATTTTTAATTTAAGTTTCCTCAATATTAATTCATATTTTAAGCCATATAATTTATTTACTTAAATGGATAAGTTGGTAAAAAATCGTCTCTAAATGCGAAATGATCAAAATGCCCTCCATTTAGCTTAACAAGCTAAAATTGTCTGTACCTATTATTTTAGTTCTCCTTGTGTTTTCTTAGCAATTTATGGTCATCGAACCCTCAATAACTCTTCACTGAAGTCCTAGAAATTATTTCACAGGGTTCCCCACTGGTTTGGGATTACTAGCTGTCTTTACAGTAGCTTCCCGTTAAGGTCACCCATCACTGTGACTCCGGCTCGTTTTACTCATTTGAACTTCATTTCTTTTATTTTTCCTTGATTTTAGTTAGTCTTTATTGAGTCAATTTATGCCTTCTCACTCTAGTTGGAGTGTAGTCCTAGTCATCCTGGCTATCTGGACAGACGTTAGTCACCGGAACAGTAGAATGTACAGACTACCTGAAGTGAGGGCGTTACAATTCATTCATAAGTTTCGAGGTCCCAAAACATAGTTTTATTATTTCTGAAGCATACATAGTATTATGCTATTACCTAGGCTCAGGAAAGCTCATTAAAATACGATGGCATCTTTTGAGATACTCATACAATCTCATTTCTTATCTCGCAGGGTTGAATGTCTTCAAAGCATATTTGGATTCAGGCAACAGTTCTTGTTTCCCTTGTGCTATCATCTTTTCTAACTGGTCAACATTCCCTTGCAATTCTTGGTAAAGGGTGGCTTGTCTGTCTTTTTCCTTTCTTTTTTTGGCACACTCCTTTGAGATATCATTGATTAATTATGTCTGATCTTTAAGTTCATGCTTCCTCCTTTTATTTTCTTGCTGGTATTCTTCTACCAATATCTCATGATATTCTAGTTTTTCTCGTAATTTGCTGTTTTGCATCTCCTTCTCCTTTACTGTGTTTTGGAGCGAAGCCTTCTCTTTCTCCCACTGGGTTTTTCACCTCTCATATTCCATTTCTGCAGCAGTCATCTCTTCTCTAACTCTCTTTGCTTCCCTTTACAATGCTTACTCTTAACTTTCTAATCTTTTTATGCGCTGTTTCAATTGCTAGTTCTTAGTAGTCAAATTTCGAAGAGGGCTACTCGATTTGATATCACCTCTTTCCAAACAGACTTCTTAGTGAGATATACTTTTCTCAGACCCTGCTAGTTTGGAAATTTGATATTCCTTGTCTCTCTAGTTTCTCCATAAGGAATATTCCTCAGTTGTACTTGGCCCTTTAGGTGACTGTTCCATCAAGGTCACCTCTTCCCAGGATTTGCTCAAAGCCTTCAATTCATCTTCTCTCCATGGTTAATGATAGAAATGAGTTTGACGGAATCCTTCAGTATTAGGAACAAATTGAGTCAAGCCGAATTGCCTCATTATCATAGCTGGGATGTAACTTGTGCATCCGGTTAGCCCTATCAACGGTACAAAATGATGACCTCCCATGCTGATTAAAATGGATTGGCCCATAGTCCACAACTTCCTCCAACAATAATTGTGATTACTAAAATTCATAATCTGCTCTTACCATTATTGTTCATCCCTTTTTCTAATTACTAACTTCACCATCTTTTCAATAATGAGTTGGTCAGAGTACCAGGTCAGACCCTTAGTTTCTAGTGAACAAATATGACTGAGGATCCAAAGATACAGCAGCGGGATGCAGCACTTAATGATTCCCTTACCCTGATGACAGCAATATGTCAAGGTCAAGAAGGTCTCGGCATGAATAGTAGGTATTGGATTGACATTCTGCTTCTCCACCACCCAAAATAATTCTGTGACATTATGGGTAACTATTCCCAGAGGTCCGGGGAATAAAACTAGTCCATAAATCCCCAGAGCTAAAATTGATAAAGCCTTATCCCATTTCTCACTCTGAATGTGCTGGTCCAATTACTTCTTAATGTAGATCCAAGGCCACCCACGCGAGTTTCCCTTAACGGTTTCTTTTACTCTAGCTTCCTTTGCTGGGACTCCTATTATGTGCACGGACCGTTTCCATGTTTATCTACGATCAAGGTGGAGATAAATACGATTCTGAGCTACATAAGGGATTTCCAGCAGCGTCTGATATTCTTCTACGGTAGGTGTTGTGTCGACATCATTGAAAGAAAATAACCTATAATTGGGATTCCAAGTAGACAACATGGCCTTTAGTGCTGGAGCCTATACTTTGACCCGTATCAAGGAGGCAATCTTTCCATATTTCCCCTTGAACTGTGTCTGGGCATGATTGGGCAATGATTTCCAACAATTCAATAAGTCATCGAAATTGGTTGTTCTGATCTCAATTTTACTAGGATCTAATGGAGGCAACGAACAGGCTTCTGCTTCTATCTCACTAGTCTGTAGGGATTCTGAGCCATGGACTGATTTGAATCTTTGTTGAGCACCCTGTTTCTATTTTGAAACCTTTTCAGCTAACTGACTCGAAGATGCCATTTTAAAGTTTTCCCTACCCTTGGCAAACACCAATTTTTTTAATGCTCGTAAAGGAAAAAGTTAGCAACATAAATTCAGTTAATTTTGAATTATACTATTTGTGTGACCATATCAATACACCTATCAAAGTAGGAAGGTGTTTAGATTTATCCTGGCAGTAAGATTCAAAATTACCCTCATGTTATTTAAGAAAAATTTAAAGATATAATCAGAGTAGGGTGAAAGCAAGCATGTCCCTTTTATCCTAAAATATGGTGACCGTAACACCAAGTAGGTACTATCTAATTGGATGGTCCTACCTTTAAGGTGGCTTATCATAGGCTCTGACTAATGTGACGGTTTAGCGCAAGGTCTAATTTTTTTAAAGCCACAGGTCCCCAAATTGTCCCTACTGTAAACAGTAGAGTCCCATTTCATCATTATGATAATGACGGGAAAAAAAAATCCACAATTATCACAATAGGTGAAATAAGTTCCAATCTGAGCAAAGGTCTTCACGGATACAAACGGGGTAAAAACCTATGGGTACCGCTACATGACCCCCTCCTACTCCCTACAGGGTGAGAGAACCCGGGTATAGGGCTAAAGTGTGTGAGGACATCATGCAGGTGATTAGTGTATGAAGGGACATTTTTACCTCTTCCTTACTCAAGGGAATTTAGGCGAAGATTACTGCACCAAATGAAACAATTAAAACAAACAAAATGGTTAGAGAGAATAATAATCAAAATTTTAAAATCTTTGATTCTATAAGTTAACCCCCATAATTACTGACTCATAAGAACATAGAATTAAATTTGTTCTTTGGACTTCTAAACCAAGGTTATTTCGGTATTTTCCCCAGCGGAGTCGCCAAGCTATCGCAAGGACTTTGTGGTCACCGGACGATTCTCACCGAAGTGAAAAAAGTGATGAGTCTCCACTTTAATTCTAAGGGAAATTAAAGAAAACCATCTGTAAAAATAAATTAAGAACCACTTCGAAAACAGAGATTCTAGGTTTGGAGTCCATATACAGGTAGGGAAGGTGTTAGGCACCCCACCTCGTCTCTCAATGAGAGTAAGCAGATTTAATGATGTGTTCTTTATAAATTGAAATTGATAATTTGGGGGGTAGAATGATGATGTTAATCCTTTATAAATGATAAAAGGAATGTTTAATAGTTCATTATTACGGGTTGCTCAAGAACATGAGTACATGAGATGACCCTTCAGTGAATAGGTGTTGTATGATGGGTATTTTGAGGATTAATATGAATGCTGAAGTTGTGAAATTTTTAGGGGGAATTTTGCCTCATAAATATGAGTGCCTTGAGGCAGACCCTCCATTTGGCCTTAACATAATATTAGAGATACTTTAGAAAAACTCTGCCGCAGACCCGTTGTTTAGAACCTATAGAGAGTTTTGTAATAAAAGTATTAGGATTAAAAGGTGAAGGACCCTCTCCCGCTCTGAAACATTTTATTAGAATTTTAGTTGAGAATTCAGGAAAGGACTCTCTCCCGATCTCTTGATATATTTTATTAAAGTTCAATCTGATAAGTTCGGTAGGAACTCTCCCCCGATCTCTTAGTGTATTTCATTAAAAATTTAAGTTGAGAACTTGGGTAAGAACTCTCTCCCAATCTCTTAATATATCTTATTAAAAAGTTAAGCTGAGGACTCGAGTAAGAACTCTCTCCCGATCTCTTAATATATCTTATTAAAAGTTTAAGCTGAGAGCGCAGGTAAAACTCTCTCTATATCTCTCAATGTATTTTGTTAAAAATTTAAGCTGAGAACTCGGGTAAGAACTCTCTCCCGATTTCTTAATATATTTTATTAAAAGTTTAAGCTGAGAGCTCAGGGAAGAACTCTCTCCCGATCTCTCAATGTATTTTGTTGAAAATTTAAGCCGAGAACTCGGGTAAGAACTCTCTCCCGATCTCTTAATATATTTTATTAAAGCTCACTGGGAACTCGGGTGATATCTTTCTCTCGATCTCCCGTATTTACAAGAATGGTGTTTTAGTAGAATTTTAAACTAGGGATTCGAGTAAGGGTTATATCCCAATCCCTTTCATATTGGAAAGAATTACGGAAGGCATGGAAACCCCTATGAAAGGCTTTTCTTGGACTATGGAATTTTATAACTGGATGGCGAACGTTGAGCCGAACTCCTTGCTGATCTTTCGCGTGATTGCTTTATCCGAACTCTTTGGTTTTAGACTCTATCCCTTTTGGGTCGTTGCCCAAGGTCCGAACTTTGTCTCGATTACTGATCCATTGTCTTATCATCTGGGCTCGCTCCAGGACCTAATCTCATAACTTATTTTCTCATTTCGCCCCCTTCAGCCTATTCAGAATTTTCTATAACTACTTTGAGTCACGCTCATTCTCCTATTATTTTATTTATTTGGACTAAAAGCTACCGGGTTAGTACTTCTACCTGTACTCTTTAGAGTATTTACGAGTCGCCGATGACTCGAACATTTGTTTTCGAGGGAAATAAAAGTGAGGTGATGATAAAGATGGAATTTGTGAATGAATAAAAAAAAGACAAAGATAATGATTACAAGCTAAGACAACCTATTCTAAGACTTAGCATGATTAGATACCTTAAAAAAAACACTTAAGAAAATGAACCAAGGATATTCAATAAATGACAGGCTAGATGCTTACCTGTAGAAGGTTGGGATGACGGGTGAGCCAACATCGGTATCGGTAAAACTCAGGGAGCTGAAGACTGAGACAGCTGAAAAAATGGAGCTGACCCGAGGTGATGGGGATGAAGTGGAGTGTAGTTGAGCTCGTAGGACAATGCACAGATACTGAAAATGAGAATCACAGGATTTAAAGCTCTTTTGAATGAGATACTCCAGAAAACTGGCTTTTAAAGTTTCTCAAAGCTTTGAGAGCTTTGAATGACAAGCAATAAGGATACATCAAGGTTCAGAGTCTTTCCATGATAATCACCACCTCCTCCCTTCTACAGTATTGCGTGTAGGTATTTATAGGGAATGGGTGCTCAAAATGGAAGGTTAGGATCTTATCAGGAGGAGACGGAAGGCCTAGATTCAGAGGACATAATCTGATGTTTGGGAATTAAAGAGATTCAAAATTGAGGGCTGGGATTTCGTTCAGAATTTCTGTCCTTTCGCCCCTTAATCCAATGCTCAAGGGGCTTGCCTTGTAAAATGGATCCAAAGGCTGGGAATAAAAAGTGCAGAATCTGTCATCTGCTTTTGATCCAAAGGCTCCAAATCCATCCTTACAATTATAATCAACGGTCTAGATCGAGATGTACTGCACTGCTTTAACCGTTTGGAATCTGGCGGTTAGGAGTGCATCCTTACAAATGAGATGTGTGGCAAGGATTATATCATGTCTGCAATGCTTTAACTAACTCGAATCTGACAGTGAAGAGAGCTAATTAAAGGTCATGTTCAGAAGTTATTCAACTCCCTGAGTTCTCTGATCTCTATCGGTCGTCCCTCGCTTTTCCGATCTTTCCATTGTGACTGACCAATTTTAGGGTTATTATTCCAATCTCTATCTCTTGCATCTGGTCCCTTCTTACTTCCCGATCTCTCTTATTTTCTGATCTCTCCTTTCAATCTGACCTGTATCAGTCAAAGCAATAAATTCTTCAGTTACCGATGCGTTCGCTTCAAGTTCTGTATGCAATAAATGCCAGAGCCCTGTATATATATGCTGATGAATTTTCCTTTACACACTCACAACTTTCTTTGGTGATTCTTCAATGTTTTATTTCTCAGTTCTTGGCCTTTTTGGAAAGAATTTTTCTCATGACAACCACTTTAATCTTTTTTCGAATGCTTTCTTTGTTCATCTCCTGAAAATGAGCAATTTCGGTAATTAGAGGTTTATGAGTGTGTCATCTAATGATGGTGAGGGAACTGGACTAATTGATCGATCAGGGTCAAAACTAACTACCGCACCGATCTCAGGTCAGCCCATCGGTATGGCTTGCAGACCGATCTCTAACAGGAGGACCGCTAATTTCAATCTTAATATCGGTGACTACCTCTTGAAGATCATTTGGCTCCTTACCATCTCGAGGGTCGCGATTGCAGCTCGGTTCTGGTCGATGACACCGACAATGATGCCGCTCAATATCATCAGAGTCATAGTCACCCCATCTGAGCTATACATCTATTCAGTACTTATTGCTGGCTTTCTGATCAAACACCTCTTTTGACTCAGCCACAAGACTAGGGTTTGATATAGGCCAGCATTCTAGGCTTAGGAGTAGTCTAAGTTAGGTAGAATGTAGTGCTAATTTTGAGAGATCGCCCAAATGATATAATATGATCCTTGAGAGATCGCCCAAATGATGTAATATGATCTTGAGAGATCACCTAAATGATGTAATCAAACCTTTTGAAAATAAAATGAAATCTATTATTAAAATTTGGATATGCATGTTCTGTTTTTATTATTGCATTGGTTATTATTCCGATCTCTGATAAATGTGTCCGATCTCATCCCTAGACGAATCACCATTTTGTCGATCTGTTAGTTCAGAACCCTGTTCGATTTGATGATCATCGTTAACCAATCTCATTTATTCGACCTTTTACTATGTTTTTGGAATCTTCTTTCAACGTGTCATTGGAATGGCCCGGTTCCTCTAATCGATGTGTCACTTGCAGTTTCGTGAGCATTTAATGCTCGGGCGGGTATAAATAGGGAGGAGGTTAGCCATTTGTTCCCTTATGTCATTTTCAGACCTTCCTCTATCGATTTTGGCACTTTCTCTTATTTTCTAGAGTTTTTCGGCGCCGATTTATACTCCGATAAGCGCTTTAATCTTTTTCTGATCGATTTCATTTTTGTTCTCTGAAAATGAGCGGTACCGATGGTTAGAGAACTGCTAGTCCTCCTTCTATTCATATCCCATGGACATCGGACGAAGGTGAGGTGGCCAGACCGAGTGAGCGACCTGGACCATCTACAACCACTGTCTCAGTCCACAGTCGATCAACCAAATCAAAAAAAGTGTCGTCTTTAAGGAAAGAGAATCTACTTGTGGACGAGTTGCCATCGGTTCTCAAGGAGACTGATCTTTAGTCTTTTAGCCAATAGTTCAATCTTCCGACTGACTCCTTTAAACTTATTAGATGCCATGGCGATCTCTGAGCCGATCATTTCTTTGAAGAAACTAACTTGATCATAGTTTATGAGGAATCATTAAAAGCCGAGCTTCGGTTTCCCCTGAATGGATTCTACCAAGCTATCTTGAAGTTCCATTAGGTTTGCGTAGCCCAAGTGCATCCGAACTCCTGGCGGACTCTGGTGACTTTCAGAGGTTTATGCCTGGCCAAAAAGATCGAGCCTACAGCAAAGGTTTTTGCTGAGTTGCATAGGCTCGCTAGGCGAAAGGACGATGAATATTAGTTTTTCCAAGCCAAGTCGAGCTATGGGCTTTTCACTTATCTCCCTTCTTCGTTGAAGAATTGGAAAAATCGATTCTTCATTTTAAGGAGTAAGGACCCAAATGGCTTTAAGGGTATCCCGCGCAGTTGGCAATATCTGGTTCCTTCAATTCCAAAGAAGATCACCCTAAATAAAGACGAGGACGCCATGGTAAAGAATTGAAGGATCAGGCAGCCACTCACAAGTATTCATGTTTGGATGCAGTTATGGCTGAACTAAAGTGGTGGCTAATGCAAATGATCATCCATGAGGATTATAGCTGCAGCTCTCTAACCTTGGACCCGGGATCTATATAACGTAAATCTTCAGTCTCCTAACTTTGGTGATCTCACTAACTTATGGCGGGAGCCGAGAGCACGAAGGAGAGCCGTAAGCGAAAAAGGGAGGTCGTCAGAAAAGTATGAGAAATGAAAGCTACTGCTGCCTCCCGGACACCGAGGCGGTACTCGGTATAAGTTTCAGGCTCTTCATTCCGACCTCCAGACTAGCCAACCCCAGAGGTAGAGATTGCTCCTTCCCCTCCTCGACAAGCTAAACCACCGCCTCCGCCGGTTTCTTCAAGTGCAGAAGGAAGGTCTTCTTAACAAGCCATAAGGACCCTCTTTTATGGTGCTCAGGTCCTTATCCATTCTCTGGAAAAGAATCGCTCAGTTTGGGGGAATCCTGACTTGGCTAAAGTCCTGGGTGCCACCATTTGTTTTCAAGAAGATCAGAATAGACTAGTTCCGGATAGCATTGACAATCTCCTGGCTCAGACGATGAGCTTGGGTGTAGAGAGCATTGTGAACCAAAATATAATTAAAGAAAAGGCTCATCTCTTGAGACAAAAAATTTTGAAGGCAGTCCAGGATGCAGCTTTCGCCAGAGCCCAACTTTCATCTGTTCAGGACCACATCGCTCAAATTACAGATCGGACGAAGTCTTACAAGGATAGGATAGCTGAACTAGAGCAGGAACTTGAAGATGCTCGAGTCTGCTGATCTGCCGATATCACTCGCTTTATCGAAGAGATCAAAGTGAAAGAAGAAGAGGCTGTGGTGAGAAAAGTTAGCGCTTATGTGAATGCTCATGGTGATCTTCTGGCCGAGCTTGTGAGTCGCTATATTGAGGAAGACTTCTCTTGGATGGTGGATCTCATCCCCAAAGCTGAAAAGGAGAGCGAGGAGGAGCCTGAGAGGGAGAAAGAGAATGATAGAACTGATAATGTACTTGGAGAGCAGGTTAGGGGAGACCCTCCTACCAAATGACTTGTATATTTTTATTTTGAAATGAATCTAAGTCTTTTTCATGTTCAATTTCTTGATGAGATCAGAAAACATCCAAACTAAATTGCTTGAATACTTAATCAATTGATTACAGTTGAACATTAAACCAGAGATCGGTTATTAATCATAAAACATCAAGCCACTCCAAGAGATCGAAAAAAACATTACACGTGAACATGAGACCGAACGGAGCCATGACCAAATATCAAATGAAACTTTAAAACATTTAAAGAGTGATTTGATAGAATTGTAAAGATTTGAAAATAACTTGAGCTTATTAAGGTCAGAATCATTATTTAGGGATCGGATAAAACCTTAGCTCTGCTTGAGGAATGTTTGGACAATTCGAGTAAGATACCTGATCACAATATCATGTGTAGATTTGGAAATTTGAAGTATTTAAACATAGAGGGATCAAAAAACAATAGCATGCAAGATTGAATGGTCCGGAGGTCCAATATCAATTCGGACACATTGGATAAAGGCAAAGAGATCAGAAAGCAATCTAACTTGAACGTGAGATCGATTTATTCCGAAGACAAACCGTTGGTGAGTTCAGAAAAGCTACCTGTGATCGGGTCATCAGTCGAGAACAGATAACATAATGAAGTTTCAATTTTAAAAGAACCTTGCATTTGAGGGTCGACCAAAATATGGTGTCTACATATATATTCAGACATAAATTTGTAAATGCGACAAAGTATGTTTATACATAATTTACAGTCATCCAAAATAAATTTGCATCAAGTGTTTTGGTACATGATAATTGGAATACAAAAATGAGTGACCAAAATTACATCTAGTGTTGGTAGTGCATCCAGCACAAAGTCTAAGTATAAGATGACTTCATACTTTCCTGCAGATCCACTCCCTCCTCTCCTATCTCTGTCTACCTACTCCTTACCTTCTGTACCTGCATGAGGAAAAACCTACTCCCTAAGCTTCACAGCTTAGTGGTGCACTAATAATTTAAAAAGAATAAAAGCAAAACTTGTATATATACTATAACAGATTTTATAAATAATGTTCAAGGGTTAACATCATTCTCATTATATTTGTGTACGTTTTCATAATTAAATCACATTTTATGGTTTATCATGTGCCCTCAGTAACCTATGATAGAACTATATGGACTAGATATGGAACTCCCAGTACTGAACACTCGGTGTCTCTGATCAGTTTAACAATGGGCACTCGGTGCCTCTATATAATTATCCACATAGCCTCTCGTTGCTAAACACTCGGTGTCTCTGACTGATTTAATAATAGGCACTCAGTGCCTCTATATAGTTATTCATCAATCCAGTAATATAATTAATATAGTACTACTAATGATGTCCCCTCTTGGCATGCCAATCTATCCAAACCTATAATTCACCGTCTAGGTTTACCAAGGCTTAATAAGGTAATTATCATTTTTATTTTCACATGATGTAATCAATAATACTTGTATGCATAAAAACTTATGCCATTATCATATTTTCATATTGCATACATTTAAATTTCATACATTTATACAAAATTTACACATATGATGACCATTGTCAAATTCCAACAAAAAATCAGACTTTATGCATTACTTTTCTCAAGCATTTTGACCTAGTAATTGCGGGAATTAAATTCAACTTTCTTCATGAGATTTTTAAATCTATGTCTTAAATTTAATATGGTTTCTGAATCACTTAATTTGGATTCAAAGATCAAAAGTTATGGTCAATTAATCAATAGCTATCCTTAAGCAAAATTTCAACTTCACCAGTTATAGGGCAGGTTCTAGACACATTTTGGAACAGGTTGTAATCAGATTTTGCCAACCATGAAAGTTGATCCCTTGGATCTTAACTTTCCAACAAAACAAGAATCACCTCATTTTAAGTTTCCTAGGGTAAGTTATACCCATTTTACTTTAGACAGTCCAGAATGCACTCCTACTAAGGTCCATATTCTATGCCTTATCTTCTAGCCAAATTTAAGGTCACTTACACAAAATTTTTGGGTAGTATTCCTTCATGAAAGTTTTAGCCTTATGTCTTAACTTTCATTTGCCATAAATTTCATATTATTTGGAATTATAGAATGCAAACTATAGGCCTATGAATCATTGTTATCCTAAATTTCTAGTCAAATTCAAGTGAACAATGTAGCAAAGTTAAAATTCCACCAAAAATTATAGTAACAAGGGTTTTATGGAATCTTTTCCAGAATTGAACGTCCATATGTCCATTTCAATGTCCAATTTGAATCATATCAAAATCAGGGCTACAACTGAAGTTATGAATGAAAGTGTGCAAACTATTCTAGACTCCAGTCACAGTCAGAGCAGTAATAAGAAATACAAGAATTTCACCATGTAGCCAATAAAATCAATTTTCGGTCATAACTACAAAGTTTTAGGTATTCATTTAGCTTTCCAATGGTTTAAGAATCACCCTATTTCAAGTTTTAGACCATAAGTTATGAATTTTCAAATTCAAATATCCTGCTTCTAGAAATCATCAGGTCTATTTTCCAAATTTGAGTAACAAAAAGTTTTGCCCTTAAACACTATCATAGGAAGGGAATTCGGTCTAGCACAAAACTACAAAGTTTTAAAGTAGTCATCAAGATTTTCATAAACATAAAGGTCACAGAAATCTAAAATTCCTAGCTCAAGTTATGAAATTTGAAAGATTGCTGGTCCTGCAGGCTTACTAGCAGAATGAAAGTTTCATCACCCATATCAACTATCTTTCTCACTATTTTACATTTCCCTCTTATCCCTAGTGGTATCCTTACTCAAACTTGATAAAAAAATAAAGGTTATAGTACTAACCTTAAGGAAAAACAATCTGCTATTCTCCCTTCTCTTCCAATTCTCCTCCAAACCCTTTATGTAATTAGGGTTCTTCAAGCTTTATTTGTTAACTCTTCTTGCTCCCTTGCTTATGCCTTCCAAAATTGATTTGATCTAGGGTTTTGGTCTAATTTTTCTCCTTCAAAATTGAGAGAATATGGCTGTTAGAAAAAGAAAAAATGAAGAAAAGAAGGTTGAAATGGGTTGTCAGCTGAATGGGAGAAGATAAGGTAGAATTTTTGATCTCCCCTTTTACCCATTAGTCCTTCATCCCTTTACCCATTGGTCCATAAGTTGTTTTCTATTATTTCTAAATTTTTTTCAAAACTTTATAATCTATTCAAGGTAGTCCTCCAACCTTTTATTTACCCCTTAACTTATTGATTAATTCACTTTGGTCCTCTAACTCTTAGTGGCCAACTTCCTAGGTATGATAGGAAGCAAGTGCACACCCACTTTGTTTGCCACTTATGTGAATACTTTTACTTCTTTTCATTTCTTTAACTTATTAATTCGTAATTATGCCTTAATTAAGTCTTAATTAAGAGTTTTACAAGGTCCTATATGAATTGAAGTAGTGAAAAGACCCAAAATACTAATCTTTAGCCACTTCCCAGGGGAGTTACTCATTGCTGGGACTTGTGCACATTTAACTAATTTCTAATCCATTTCTTTTATTTTCCCTCACCCTTACTTGATCTTTATTAAATTAAATTATGACTCCTTACTTTAATTTAAGGGTGGTTCTAGACATTCTAGCCTTTCGAATAGACGTTAGTCGCCGGAACTGGAGAATGTATGGAACTACCTAAAGTAAGGGCGTTACATTCTTCCTAACCTCATCCCTGTCTTTTCTCTTGGATTTCTTTGGCCTAACAAGTTGCTTGGCAATTACTGGAGGATCAATTTCTGGATTCTTACATCCTCCCACAGCCTCATTCCCCTTACTGGTTGTATACTGTAAGCATAAGACTTGAGGTAATACTCTTTGGTGTAATACTTAGATATATAATCTTCAGGTTTCAATTTATTGTGGAATAGACAATATAAGGCATATGGACAAGGTATGCCTTTTATCTACCAAGATCTACATGTACATTTCTCCCTATCCAAATCAAATGTATACTTATATTCACCATTAGTAACCTCAAAAGCAGACTCTCAATTCCATTCAATCTTATAAATGTTGGAAATTCTAGTATTCTTCTCTAATCAATCCATTGCAATTGGACTTATATCACTTATCCAAGTTGCAACAAATTCTCTCATGGTTTTTATCCTATTTATGATTTTGAGTCAAATGTCACACCTTATCCCTTGTAAGGCATGACATGTTCCCGTAGCATACCTAATGAATTACCGAGCTACCCTTACCAATAATCCATTAAATATGCTATAAGGATTTTTAAATACAACATAACTTTTTATCTTATCAATTCTTTTGTGGAAAACTGTATGGGAATAGTTAAAATTCAATTACATATCAAGTAGACATTCATTAGAGGAAATAAACTTATTATTACAAAAGATACATTTTGCAAAAGTCTTAAAATAAAATACAAATAGTTACAAACTCAAAATGTGATAGCAATGTAATGCTTTTAAATACAAACTGCTCAATGTCTGTACATCCGTACATATAGGTACAAAATACATCAAAAGAAAATTATAGGGGTATACCTACGATATATACCTACAGTCAAAACTAAAATGGTGCTTCCAAGTCTCTCACTCGATAGCCTTCTCCTTTTCCTTACCTGGGATCGCATAAATAAGCTATGGCTGAGTATATCACTTAGTAGTACACAACTAATAACTTTAAAACTTAAGGTAAAACACAACTTGCCAAAAATATAAGAAATCATATATTTGCATAATCATTATAGCATCACAAAACTTTCTGGATCCATAAAAATTATTTATTGAAATCTCATTTCAAATAAGAAATCATATTTTACAAATCACCATTCACAAAGCATAAGTGTTGCTAACATCAACACACAGTTTAGACGACGACACAAAATTTCACGATCAATAATGTGTTGTACACCACGACAAAGAAATCTAAACCTCACTAACCATTATTAATGAGGGAAGGGCTAGCTAGCTAATGAGTACTCTTGTAATCTCACCCCACTAACTGTTATTAATGGGGGGACATAATCATATCAAATATCAAACCCCAAGTAGCAGTTACTACTAGGGAGTTTCTAAGTGACTGTCATACTAACTGTGGTTTCAAAATAATTTTCAGGAGTTTCTAAATCAATAATCATATTTGCAAAACAATAAACATATTCAAATCATCATAAAACCCATAAAGGGGTGGCAATACACAAATTTCTCAAATGTAAGAGAAAAATCATATCTCATTTAAAATAAACTCATTCAAATCAAATTCATTCAAATCAATTTACAAGGTTAAAACAAAGAAAAATGTTAGTTGTGCATAAACCTTCAATAATTCTCCTTTGTCGTTACTTACTTTTCCTTGTCCGTCCCAACATCTTTTTCTACTAAAAATACACAAGTAGAATGTCTCAATATTCATCTTAACTATTGCCAAAAATTCATTTCATAAATGTCTAATATCTTCCTAAGTTAGATTGGAAAATTTTTAAAGAGTTTTGACTTTTGGACATATTGGTGTCCTAATCTTTGAACCTAATTTTTACCTAGTTCCCATAATAATTTGGTGGGGTGTGCTTCATGAACATTGTTCATCTAGATCTTAAATTTATTTTCCTTTTTTAATCATCTAATTTGGAATTGTGTAGCTCAAGTTATGACCAAAACAATGATTACTATTCACATAGGGCTGATTCTGGCAGATTTGGTGACTTAGTTTTATCTAACAATTTGATTGAGTAAAGTTCATAATTTGGCCTTACATTCTTCATATGAAATGTTTTACTATGTTTTAGGTTTCCATCGGTTTAAGAATTACATAAATTGGAGTTTTTTAGAGAAAGTTATGGTTATGCAAAAATGACTGTTCACGTGAGTATTCATGTTCTGGCAGATTCATTGACTTAACTTTGGCTAGCAATTTGATTGGGTTAAGTTCATAATTAGTGTCACACCTTATCCATGGTAAGGCATGACATGTTCCCGTAGCATACCTAAGGAATTACCGAACTCCACCTACTGATAACCCATTAGTTATGCTACAAAGGATTTTAAATAAATCATAGCTTTTTATCTTATCAATTCTTTTGCGGAAAACTGCATGAGAATAGTTAAAATTACATGTAACCATTCATTGAAAATAATGATAGACTAAATATTGCGAAAGTTACATTTTCATAAGTCTCAAAGTAAAATACAAAATAGTTACAAACTTAAAATGTGATAGCAATGTAATGCTTTTAAATACAAATTGCTCAATGTCCGTACATCCATACATATAGGTACAAAATACATCAAAAGGAAATTACAGGGGTATACGTACAATATATACCCACAAACAATACTAAAATGTTGCTTCCAAGTCTCTCACTCTGCAACCTTCTCCTTTCCCTTACCTGCGACAGCATAAAGAAGCTATCGCTGAGTATATCACTCAGTGGTGCACAACTAATAACTTTAAAAGTTAAGGTAAAACACAATTTGTCAAAGCATAATAAATCACATTTTTCTTAAGCATGAAAACTTCACAATAGTTCTAAGTCCATAAGAGCCATTTATTGGAATAACATTTCAAATGAGAAATCACACTTCATAAATCACAATTCACAAAGCATTAGTGTTGCCAATATCAACACACAGTTTAGGCCATGACACAAAATTTCACGATCAGTGTCGTGTTGTACACCATGACAAAGCAATCTCAACCTCACTAACCGTTATTAATGAGGGAAGGGCTAGCTAGCTAATGAGTACTCATGTAGTCTTACCCCACTAACCATTATTAATGGGAGACATAATCAATATCAATTATAAAACCCCAAGTAGCCGTTACTACTGGGGAGTTCCAAAGAGACTGTCATGCTAACTGTGGTTTCAAAACAACTTTCAAGAGTTTCTAAATCAATAATCACGTTTGCAAAACAATAACATATTCAAATCATCATAAAACCCATAAAAGGGGTGGCAACACAAAAATTCCTCAAATACAAGAGAAAAACATACCTCATTTAAAATAAACTCATTTCAAATAAAACTCATTCAAATAAACTCATTCAAATCAATTTACGAAGCTAAAACAAAGAAAAAGGTTAGTTGTGCACAAACCTTCAATAATTCTCCTTCCTTGCTCCTACTTCTCCTTGTCCATTCCAACTTCTTTTTTTACTGAAAATACACAAATAGAATACTTCAATACCAATCTCAATTGCTGCCAAGAACTCATTACATGCATGTCTAATGCATCCCAAGTTAGCTTTGAAAATTTTAGAATATTTTGGTTTTGGACAACTTGGTGCCCCAATATTTGAACCCAATTTTTACCTAGTTTCGATCATAATTTGGTGAGGTGTTCTTCATGAAAATTGTTCATCTAGGTCTTAAATTTATTTTCTCTTTTGAATTGCCTAATTCGGAGCTGTGTAGCTCAAGTTATGCCCAAAACACGATTACTGTTCATGTCACTATTCATGCTGCAGATTCAGTTCTGGCAGATTTATCAATCCAAATTCATTCAGCAATTTGATCAAGTTAAGTCCATAATTTGGTCTAATGTTATTCATACAAAATGTTCTACTATGTCTTAGGTTTCCATTGGTTCAAGAATCACCTAAATCAGAGTTTTCTAGAGAGAGTTATGGCTATGCAAAGTTTACTATTCATATGATAAATCTGTAATTCTGCAGATTCGGTGATTCAACTTTGCTCAGCAATTTGATTGGGTTAAGTTCATAATTTGGCCTCAAGTTCTTCATATGAAATGTTCTACTATGTCTTAGGTTTCCATCGGTTCAATAATTGCCTAAATCGGAGTTTTCTAGAGAGAGTTATGGCCATGTAAAGTTTACTATTCATATGGTCAAATTCAGCAGGTTCCAAAATTGTGTCTCTAAGTTTAAGCCAAGGTTTAGGCAATTTTTGGGCAGTTTCTGGGGTGGGTCTCTTCATGAAAATTCTATCCCTATGTCTTAAGTTTCATTTCCAATTGATTTCACACCAATTGGAGTTGTGTAGCTCAATTTATGGGCTATCAAACACATTGAACTCAGTGTGCAAATTCTGCCCTAGGTTTAAAATTTTCATTTCTTCAATTACTTCCATTAACCAACCTTAATTCACATTTAATTCAGCCAAAATGACTATAATTTAGCATTGACACATCAATGAAACTTCCTAGCACAAACCCCATAATTTTTAAACACTAAAGTTTGCGATTTTCCCTAATCCTACTATTTCATTACTTCCATTCTTCAACCCAATGTCAATTCAAATTAAATAAACCTCAAATGATCATAATTTAACACTACACACACCAATTTCACTCTCTAGCACCAAAACCCAATTTTTCCATGAACCCAAATCTTCCATAATTCAATTTATGTAATCCCATGAAATCTTACTACTCCCAATCATGCATACTACTTCAATTTAACTTAGATTTATCATTAATTTAACTAGAATACATCAAAACCCTAATTTCCTCTAAGTTGGCCAAAACCCTAGTTTAGATTTCCATACATGTTTCCTTTCAATTTCTCATGAAATTTCATCATAAGTTAACTTCATTCAAGGCTTACACAACTAAACTAACATGAAAAGAAACTTACCTCTTGTTGATTTCTTTCCAACTTCACTTTTCTTCCAATTCTTGTTCTCCTTGCTTTTAATCTCTCAATCAAAGATCTCTTTGATGTTTTCTTTTAGTGGGCTATGGAATTTTTGAAGGGAATTAATGTAACGATTGGGCTCCAGCCACTAGAGGAATTGTCCGCTTTGGCCATAAGCCTCACGGTTTTGTCCCATAGGTGGAATGGAGGGCTTCCCAGGAGGTCACCCATCCTAGGATTTCTCTTAAACGAGCACGCTTAACCCTGGAGTTCTTCCAACTCTCCAGGCCATTTCACCAAAAGGTGCCTCTAGTGATTAGTTCCCCCATCTTATATATCATTACTTTTTGAACCCAAGACTCCCACATCGGCAAAGCACGGAGATGGTCTTGGGTTCAAAAAGTAATGATATATAAGATGGGGGAACTAATCACTAGAGGCGCCTTTTGGTGGAATGGCCTGGAGAGTTGGAAGAACTCCAGGGTTAAGCATGCTCATTTAAGAGAAATCCTAGGATGGGTGACCTCCTGGAAAGCCCTCCATTCCACCTATGGGACAAAGCCGTGAAGCTTATGGCCAAAGCGGAAAATTCCTCTAGTGGCTGGAGCCTAATCGTTACAATTGGTATCAGAGCCGCTCACGTGTCCTCTTGAGCGATGGTGGGGCAAACCTCAGCGAGGACGCTGAGTCCCAAAAGGGGGGGAGAAAGGTCCCTTAGGCAAATCCCACATCGACAAAGTACGGAGATGGTCTTGGGTTCAAAAAGTAATGATATATAAGATGGGGGAACTAATCACTAGAGGCCCCTTTTGGTGGAATGGCCTAAAGAGTTGGAAGAACTCCAGGGTTAAGCGTGCTCGTTTAAGAGAAATCCTAGGATGGGTGACCTCCTGGGAAGCCCTCCATTCCACCTATGGGACAAAATCGTGAGGCTTATGGCCAAAGCGGACAATTCCTCTAGTGGCTGGAGCCCAATCATTACAATTGAAGTGAATCAAAACTTGGAAGGGAAAACAATGGTGGAAGAAGATTGGAGAAGAAGAGAAAAGAAGAGAAAGGGAGAGTGAAGATGGGTGGTGGCACATAGAGAATAAAAGGGAGGGGTTTGTCTTCTTTCATACCCATTTTATTTCTTTTAATTAGTTAATTAAGTTTAATTGTCACAAGCCCATTGGTCCCTTAATTTTTTTTATTAGGTCAAAAATGCAATTTAAAATTCTAGATTTTTACCTCTTTTATTTTCTTTTCACTTTTACTCTAATTTTTCCCTCAATATTTCTTCATAATTCAATATTTTATTTTCATTTAATTAAATTGATATTTTGGTCAAAAATCAACTCTTAAAGTGAATTGACCAAAATGCCCCTTATCGGGTCATAATCCCTTTTTTACAATATACCCGGTGAGTCCTTATATTTTTGGGTCACTTGAATTTTTATTGTGTTTATCTCAATTAATTTTCTATTTATTTTTGGTCCTCAAGGTGTCTTTGAATAGTACTAGTCGCAGACCAAAAATGGTACTATTCATAACTCGGAGGTTCGGGGTGTTACAATTAGGCTTTAAGTTCTCCATATTAAATGTTCTAATATGTTTTAAGTTTTCATCGATTTAAGAATCACTTTAATCAGAGTTTTCTAAAGAGAGTTATGGCCTTGCAAAGTTTACTGTTTATATGGTCAATTTGCAGATTTTCAGATTTTGGCAGATTTGGTGACTCAACTTTGCTTAGCAATTTGATTAGGTTAAATTCATAATTTGGCCTTAAGTTCTTCATATAAAATGTTCTACTATGTTTTATGTTTCTATCGGTTCAAGAATCACCAAAATTTAGGTTTTCTAGAGAAAGTTAGAGTCTTGCAAAGTTTACTATTTATATGGTCAATTTGCAGATTTCCAGAATTTTACTTCCAGTTTCTAGGTTCATTTAGGGCAGTCTATGGTCATTTTCTGAGTAGGGTATCTTCACGAGAATTCTAGCCCTATGTCTTAAGTTTCATTTGCAATTGGTTTCACACCAATTGGAGTTGTGTAACTCAACTTATGGGCTACCAAGCACACTGAACTCAGTGTGCAAAATGCTACCTATGGTTAAATTTTCACTTCTTCAATTACTTCCATTAACCAACCTCAATTCACATTTAATCCACCCCAAATGACCATAATTTAACATTAAACACATCTATGGCTCTTCCTAGCACAAAACCCCTAATTTTTCAAAACCCTAGTTTGCAATTTTTCCCAATCCTACTATTTCATTACTTCCATTCATCAACTCAATGTCAATTCACATTTAAGGGACTTCAAATAACCATAATTTATCATTATAAACACTAATTACACTTCATACATTAAAAGCCCCAATTTTCCCATGAAACTTAATTTTCCATTTTCCAATTCATGCAAATTCCATGCAATTTTCCTTCACAAATCTTACATACTACCTCATTTAAGTTAGGGTTCATGTTAAATTTAAATCAAAACCATCAAAACCCTAGATTACCCAAGCTAGTCAAAAATCCCTTTCAAGATTCATGCATGTTTTTCATGCTTTCTCATGTAAATTCATCACACCCAAACTTGATTCAAAGCATACTTGGCTAATCAAGCATGAAAGAGAGAGCTCGCCTCACTTGATGATTTTTCCCACTTCAAATCTCTTCCAATTTCTTGTTCTTCTTATTTTAATCTCTCAAATAAGGATTAATTTGATGTTCTCTACTAATAAGATGGAAAATCCATGGAGGACAAGTGGGGAGATCAAGGGTTGAGAGAGGTTGTAAGTGGAAGAATGAAAGAAAAAGAAGAAAGAAAAAGAGAGGGGGAGAGAGTAATGGGGCAGCATAATTTAGGGAGGGAGGAAGAGGGTTTTTCCCTTATATATTTATCTCTATTTTGATTTATTTAAATAGTTTTAATTGAGTTGTCCAAAGCTCATTGGTCCTAAAACTTTAATTAAGTCAAAATGGAATTAAAATTCTAAATTTTTATTTCTTTTATTTTCTTTACACATTTTTATTTGAAATCTTTCCTCAAAAATTACTTCATAATTTAATTCATAAATTTCACTGAATTTAATTGACATTTTGGTTAAAAGTCAACTCTTGAAGTGAATTGACCAAAATACCTCTCATCGGGTCATAATCCTTCTTTTTCATAATACCCGATGAGTCCTTAGGTCTTTGGTTTACTTGAATTTTTATAGTGTCTATCTCAATTAATTTTTTTTTTTTGATCCTTAAGGTATTTTTGAATAGTACTAGTCACAGACCAAAAATGGTATTATTCAGAGCTCGGAGGTTCGAAGTGTTACAATTCTCCCCTCCTTAAAAAATAAAATTTCGTCCTCGAAATTTACTTGGCCTCAGTCTCTAAAGAGTTGTGGGTGCTGTCTCCTCATGGTCCCTTAGGCAAATCCCACATAGGCAAAGCATGGAGATGGTCTTGGGTTCAAAAAGTAATGATATATAAAATAGGGGAACTAACCACTAGAATCGCCTTTTGGTGGAATGGCCTGCAGAGTTGAAAGAACTCCAGGGTTAAGCGTGCTTAATTGAGAGAAATCCTAAGATAGGTGACCTCCTGGGAAGTTCTCCATTCCACCTATGAGACAAAATCGTGAGGCTTATAGCCAAAGCGGTCAATTCCTCTAGTGGTTGGAGCCCGACTGTTACACAAATCTCTTCCATCATTATGACAATATACTTGTGCTTAATAGTAAGTATCCAAGAATTAAAAGTTTCACACATATTATTCTCAACCACATCACATTTTTCATGTAGACTGTGATAAACCCTCACCAAATCCTAGACATGATAACTAAGCAAATCCTCACAAATCCCTGTACCCAAATTTGACAATTCCTTAATATTGTCTTTTAATTCAACCTCAAAGGTAAACTTAGCAATAGCCCAAAATTTCTTTCTCTTCTTATTACCCTTCCATTTCTTTGCCTATGCCTGATAAATATGTCTTCCACACCTCTTATGCTCAGCCTTAGGGAGCTCCTTTTCAATTGTAAGAATAAGTCCCTTCAATTGAAATTAAGATAATTATAATATAACTAACAAAATGATTATAAATGGTTATAATTGTAAATAATTATAAAATGTATATAAAAAAATATAACTTTTGCATATCAGTCACAATAATCACCTTATCTCCATTTTTAAGATCCAAATCCTGTTTCAGCACTTTTATAAACTATTTCCAAGTTACTTTGGTCTCCAAATCAACAATTGCCCATGCTATATGGAACATTTGGTTGTTTCCATCCTTTGAAATAGCCACTAGACATTGTCACCTACAAGGTCCTTTTTAAAAACATCCGAACCTTTGATCTTCCTACATGCTTTTTTAAAACCTTGCTTTATGGAATTAAAACAAACATAAAACCTGCTAAATAAGAAGCCCACTTTGGGTGTTAATCCTAACGAAACATGTAGTTTCTAGATTTGATCTATTTGATTCATCAACATAATCAAAAGGCCTTGCATATTCTACGCTATAATCACCCATAATTTTCCTAAAAACTTTCTGTTTAGCACTCCTACAAGTGGATTTTCCTACATAACACCCTAATTATTGCTTGCATAAATCATGTAATTCCACAACTTAATGCTGGGTATGAAATTATCCTATCTTCAAATATGATTGTGATGAAGTTTGCACTACACTACTTATTGGTGTTTGTCCTATAACACTTGTGTACAAGATTGTGAGATTTGACAATGAAGTTGTTTAACTATTTCTTTAAACTTGCAAAAAGTAATCACAAACAACCATCCTTGCATGTGACCCTCACTCTCTTAGGCTCATTAAGTCTCAATCTCATTGACACACCCCTATGAATAGCATATTTGCTAATAGTAGCTCTAAATTGAATAACATTTTAAAAAACCATACCTAGCTCCCATATTGGAATTTGGCTTTTTAGATCATAATGGGTCCTCTTACTGCTTCTCTTAGTTGGTTAGTCTACATCCTCCTCATTTGAGTCATAATCACTCAAGTCTTCATTTCCAGGATTAGAACTCCCCCAAAAATCTTCATCTCCTACTACCTTACCAGCATATCTACTATTTTATCCCCCAGCATTCTCAAAACCCACATCAACACCTACCTCTACTAAATTAATTTCACTCTCGATAGCTTTGTATTTTTTATTTATTCCTTTTTTTTCTTCTTAAATTCCTTCCTTGCCTCCCTAGCATTTCACAACTCCTCATCAACATCACTACCTTTAAGTGTATATAGAAACTCTTCCTCATCACTTAAACCTTGTAGATCTTCATCACTATTATCATCTTCTATGCTATTGCCCTTTTCTAAACCAATTTGGTATTACCCATCTTCACCACTGTCTAAATCAATATCTTCTTGACTAGTATTATGTATTGGATCCTCTGGCTCTTCCTCAATAGCTACAGAACATGGATCTACATCAACACCTTTTAAAAAATGATCAATAGCTTTTGCATATGGCTCACAAGCTTCTGTCTCAACCCCTTCTAGTAGAACAACTTCTAGATCAATAACTTCTGCCTCACCACCAACCTCTACAATAAGTGGACCTTAATCTGTTTCAACTTCCTCTACCACATTATAGTCAACATTTGTAAGAAAGGGAGGATCGTTTACTTCTCTAGACGTTTCTCCCCCACTTAACCTAGCATTATCTTGCTCCTTCGTGTGGCCCACATATAATTCAAGAGTACCCTCATCCCCTGTCTCTTTATCTACATCTAGTAGTACCTTATCATTCCATAGTAAAATAAACTCATCTTCTGTCCTCCCAGTGGGCCTAGTAAATACACCCAATACCTTACTACAGTTAAAATCTCTTGCATAATCTAGGATGTCAAATATGCAGAGGTAATCTGGGTCCATTCTCACACTTTCTTCACCTCCACCCACATAAGATGGGTGTGGTTATTGACAAATACCCCACCAAAGTGCCACCTCATAGTAAGACCCATACTGCAAATTGCACTAACAAAGTAAAAAAAAAAAATCAACATTTAATTTTCTATGGGACCACTAAAAATGGTAGAATCATGCAATTAAAGAAAATTTCAAGGGCAAATCATAGGCAATACTCATACACCTATTTCAACTATTACCTACCAAATAAAATATTCAACAAAAGTAACCTAATTAAATACCCATAGTCTTACACTATGTTAACCAAAATCGCCATTCTTTGACATCGTTAAGAAGCATGCAAATACACTAACTTACAAATTACAAACAACTTAATTCACATTTTGCAGCATAACTTGATGGATTTCATCCCTCGATGCTGAAGTCTGGTATCTTCTTTAGTGCGCTGGCATCAATGGATGGCTTCTTTGAAAAACAAGATTGATTTCAAAGAGTATAGATTTGGGGATTTTTACTCCCAAAGTTATAATTTTTACCCTAAACTCTCTCCCACTGCCAACTTAGCTTTTTAATGTCCAGTTTGTGACACCCCTCACCTGTCTACAGTGTAGCTGAGCAAAAAGTGCACAGTCAGTGCTAGAGCACCCTATCTTATCCTGTCGTGTCCATTGTTAATTTTTAAACTTTGTAGAAAATATGTGGTAATATTTTTTTTATCACAATTTATTTTTGTGAAAACCCGGACAGAGCCTCCTCTAATTTATTGGCATCTGGCAGGTTCTAATAGTTACATGTTAAAAACAATTTCATATATGTATCATTTTTCCATGTACCATATCATATTATTTTAAGAAAATAAAATTCAGTTCATTCATATGAAAATTTATATACAAAAATTACAAGCTTTATTTACAGTTTGAAATATAAATTCATTTAATTACAATGTTCAAAATTAATATACATCTCATTATACATGAACCAAAATGCAAAACCTAAGTACATGGGTCCTACCAAAATAAACACTACTGAGGTGACTCTGAACTTATAGCAAATCGGATCAACGTGTAGTCAGAGCACTACTGTGGCGACTACTGCTGGGTTTAGTCTCTAGTACCTACACGAGGAAATAATCCATCGTGCTAAGCATATTGCTTAGTGGTGAATAATTTAAAATAAAAATAACTAAATAATCAAGGATAATTATTTCATGTATAATTTCATATAGAGATTCATATTTCATGAACTCTAAACTTTAGAAGCAATTAAACTTGTCGAGATCCTTTCTAATAATTTATTTCATTTTTCAATCTTTTTAATTTCATATCAGTTGTCTCTTCACATAATTATTTAATTTTTAAAGCTTATTACTTATGAGTCATTTCATAACTTTAGCTGCTCCATAGGAGCATATTAATTTACTGGGATCTCTTCATATAATCAATTGATTTTTATAGCCTATTACTCATATCTGTGATCTTTTCGGTACTTAATTAAATTTAAGACTCATTACTCATATTTACGCCCAAGTAACCTATAACAGACTGTAATGCTGGACACACAGGAGTATACTGGTTAGACCTCCATATGTCTACCCTGTATATAACTATCATGTCAGGCACAAGGCCAATGGGCAGGCATAGAGCCAGATATCATATCAAGCACAATGGCCAACGGGCAAGCATAATGCTAGTAGAACAATCATATCGGACATATTTTTTCTATCAATGATTATTCATGTAAAAATCATATAAGTGCATTCTCAGTCTTTTAAAATCATATCAATGCCAAGTAACCTATAACAGTCTATAAAGACTGGATATACAGGAATATTCTATCCTGTATACATATGTCATGTCAGGCACAAGGCCAGCGGGCAGGCTGTTAAAGCCAGAAATACAATTATGCACAATGGCATCTGTCATGTCAGGCACAAGGCTAGCGGTCAGGCATAAAGCCAGAAATACAATCATATCAAACATATATTATCAGTCCATGATTTTCCATGTAGGTAGTACTGCTATCTGTAATCCCTAATTAGTATACCAATCGATCCAACTATATATATATAAGCCTAGGTTTACTTTGGGCAAGTAAGCATTATTAATTATTTAACAGAATTTTCATGTCCATGTATAGTGGGAAAGTGGGTCCCACATACCTATTTCATGTAATTTAGCATGTAGTGACTTATTAGGGATAAGTCCCTACTAAATACAATTTATTTCTAGAACCTTTCTTTAGGTTCAATTTCAATATCTTAACTTTCCATATCAAATTAAGTTATTTATGGCTACTGTTTGGCCCCACTTCCTTAATGGAAGTTGTTCCTCTATGTCTTGTCTTTATTTTCCTTTTGAATCATGTCATTTGGATTTGTATAACTCAAGTTATGGTCAAATAACCATAACTAGGTCAATTTTGAATTATTGTTCTTTCAACTAGGCAGTTTTGGTTTTAGACTTTACCAATTTATTTGAATAGGTTATAGCAACATTTAGGCATAGTGTTCTTCATAGGATTTGTGGCCCTATGTCTTATGGTCACGCAAAATTTCTAGTTGCAATTTTTCAAGTCATATAGAATTACTTATAGCCACATTATTGACCTGGACTCAAATGTCCTATACTAATATGATTTCCATTTAGCTCAGTAGTTTTGACCCAAAATTTAGGCTTCTTACATTCATAGTTTGAGGTACGTGCCTAAAACAAAGTTAAAGCCTTATTTCTTAGGTTTCTAGAGCTATATGACACATCTTAATTGAAGTTTTCTAGTAAGAGATATGCTTAAAAGACTATTCTGGATTCAATGGTCACTTATACAAATTTTCAGATTTTGTATGCTATATTGACTTACCTAAATGACCTAATTCCCTTGATTTCTGGGTTATGGGCAAAATACCAATATTGTAGGTCTATGTCTTACTGAAATTTTGACACTAATTTCATGTCATTTGGAGTTCTATGGACCAAGTTATGGCCTCTTTACCAAAACTGGTCAAGTTGCCTAGACAAAGGCAATTCTGGGCTGTTTTGATACTGGGCAGTTTTTGTATCCCAAGTTGTGCAAGCAATTTGACTTGGTTAATGGCATTTCTGGGCTTTGTGTTCTTCAGAAAAGTTATAGCCCTATGTCTAAGCTTTCCAATGGTATAAAATTTCAAACCATTTGGACCTGTCTAGAGTGAGATATGGCTAAATGAATGAACACTGTTCATTTGGTCAAAGTTCTAGGTTCATAATTTAGTAATCCAAATTAGGGCAGAATTTAGGTCAACTTTTAGGTAGAATTTGGACATGGTTTTTACATGAAAATTGGAGCATTTTAGGTCTAGTTTTACTTCAATTGGCCTCATACCAATTGGGATCACACAATTTTATTTATGGCTCAAAACATTCACAGCCTTCAATAAATACTCAACTTGCAAGAAAATTGTACACTTCCAATTTCATTTCTCCAACTCCCAAACTATAAATTTGCATTCATGGCACTTCTAATATCATCAATTCATCTCAATTCAATCAAATTTCCAACAACATCATTCAAGTCTCAATTGAGTAATTCAGAACCCTAATTCAAACTGTCAAAGTCAATAATTCACATTCGATCAAATTTCTATCACATGTAACTTCAATTACCTATCCATCAACATCACTAATCTCATCAAACAAATTCAAATTGCCAATCTCAACAATTACACAAAGTCTCTATAATTGTCATCAAACCCTAATTCTAGTTTCCCCCAATTTATGCATATCACATACATATCATTTCCATTGCATTTAGATGCATCAACTAACATCAATAACCATCATTCTAGTTAAGAATTCATCAAACTCTCAAGGAAATTAAGGCTGCCAAATTGAACTTCCATAAGTATTTCAAAACCCTAATTCAAATCATCAATCTCCACATACACATGAAATCAATTTGCTAGAACATCTAATTACCTTAATTAACATCACTACCTATCATTTACATGTAAAAATAAGTCAAACTCCTTTAGTTTCCATGGCTGCAAAATTCAAGACTCCCAAATACTCATCAATTTTTATCAATTTTCTTAACATATCAACTCATCCTAAGCTAAAAATAAGAATTAAGGAAGAAAAGTGGGAAGATTGAGCACTAACCTTTAATCAAGAATTTTCCAACCTTGTAAAACTCCAAAATTTTCACTTTTTGTTGCTGCCTATAGCCTTCCCAAAGTGTGGAGACAAAGTTTCATGAATGGACTTATAAAGATGATGGTGAGAATGGAAGGATTTGGAGCTTTGCATGAAATAAATCCATGGAGAAATTGGGAGGAAATTTCGCCATGGATGGGAGCTTAGGAAGAAGATGGAATTAAGTGGAGAGATTTGTCATCTTCTTGCCTTTTATACCCCTGCTAAAATTGTTTAATTATTATTATAATCAAAGTTTTAATATTTCTAATTATACCCCCTCATCTTTCTTTAATTATATTACATATATACTTTCTTATTTTCATGGGATTTTCAAAATTTTAATATCACTTATTTTTAATGGACATTTAGGTCAAAAGTCAACTCTAGGTGCCAAATGACCAAAATGCCCCTCTTTTGGTTATAGTCCTACTTTTTCAGTAATACCGATTTAATCCCTGATTCGTCGATTCCTTTAATTTTAATTTTCATCGGTACTGATTAACTTTTTTTTTTTTTTATATTTTTAATGTCATTTGTATCTCAGTAGACCTTTAATTATGTCCCGAAATTATTTCTCGGGGTTCCTCGCTGGTCTAGGGTCGTCAACTGTCTCTGTGATGACTTCGGTCACGATCACCCATCGTTGCGGTTCCAGCTCATTTAACCTAATTGCATTTCATGTCTTTTATTTTTTCTTAATTTTTTTTGTACTTTCTTATCATGTATTCCATCATTTTATGTCTTATCGCTATCATTTAAGTGTAGTTTCAGACATCCTGACTGTCCAGAAAAACATTAGTCATCGAAACAGTAGAATGTACGAACTACCTACGGTGAGGGTGTTACACAATTGGTAGAGAGTTGCCATGTCAGATACGCATATGTTACACTCTCAGGGCACTGTTCAAAATTAGGTTTATGTGTTAACTTTTTTATTTATTTTTTTTTAAGTTTAGGTGTGTGATAGGTAAAAGGTTTAGTTCAGGTGTGTGTTGGACAAATATGGTAATAGTACAGATATCTGAAGATGTATTTGGCCGTAAAGTTCTGCCTAATTTTATTTGGCTCCATTCAATAATTTAAATTGTCCTCACTGTATAATTAATTATTTATTTTAATTATAAAGAGATACATGTGTGTCAGCGCTTGTGAATCACTCCACTAAATTTTCTATATTCACCACAAAACATATCGAATGTGCATGAAGACCCCAAGATATTTAACCACTAAAGTTCAAAGTTGCAAGCATATGTATTTAATTAAATATAATAAATGCAATGAAATTAAAGTAATTAAACATAAATTCAACAGAACAATAAATTAAATTTATTTTATTTTATTGCATTTAATTACTTTATATCAACATGCCCTATTTTTTTTCAAATATTCAATAAATTTTTACATGATTCTCACCTAAAGTTTAAATAAAATAATTCATGGTAATAATTAACAATTAGTCCCTCCTTCTTCCAAAACAAAAGATGATGTGTATGGGCACTTCAAAATATATATATATATATATATATATATATATATATATAACTTAACATTCATGCATGCCTTTCCCTTTGCTTAAAATTTAATCTAAGAATCCTTTTTTTTTTTTTTTGGTTTAATCTATGAGTTGTAGGGGTAGAAATGTTCTAACATTTTCTTTTGGGTGGTTTTATCCTTTAAATAAAATTTTTATTATTGCAAAAATAAAAATGATTTATTGTATTGAAATTTTTTTTTTCAATTTAATTAATTATTACAAGATAATGAGGAGAAAAAGAGTATTTTGAGTAAAATAAGTTGTCATACTAAAATATGCCCTTTATGAAATGATTACTAATAAGGATTATCTTTTTGCATTCTATTTCGTCAAACTCATGTAACACTATATACCTAGCATTTATGTTTCTTGTAACACTATAAATATATAACACGTACATCTTCTTACTGGTTAATGAAACTTGTGTTTACATAATAATCAATGCATTTTTGCCTCATGATAGTCTATTCCAACTTGTCTACCAGCTAAGCATTAGTCTACAATTCCTCATTGTATCAAACTGCTATTTCAATTCCCAATACTTACCCCTTTCTCATAATCAAGCTTACATCATCGAATTACATGCTATGACATGTGCAACTCCTACCCTTACTTTACAGTCACAATCTAGCAGATCATCTAAATGCCACGTCCACTCCTTTTTCTCAACTATTGGACGATGGCACACCAAACCCACAGTAATAAACATTGTTCTAATGGGACTAGCTTGTACTAAGCTAGTTATTTTCTTCAATCTCTGGGACAATTCTTCCCCAACTCATAGGCCTACACACTGCTCACGAGGCATAGAAAAAATTTTCACCTATTTTTGCTTCAGGTTATAGGACTTAAATCCAGCAAATGAGAAAATAGCTAAAGCACATACCAAAGGTTTCTGACTCCATTGATGTCTATATTTGCAAAGCCAAATCCATCGTTGACCAATTCATGGCACTACAATACCCAATTATGGAGGCACTTATTAGTGATATTTTAAAGGGACTTGGACCAATATATTGGCCTTTCATTAGAGCAACTGAGGCTCTCAATACCCCATATCATATGATGATTTATATGCTCACTACTCAATAAGGAAGCACAGCTAAAATTGGAGTCCATGACTTTGGAAAATTTAGTTCCACCCACTAATCAATTAGCATCCACTTTCTCCTCAAATCGAGGACATTAATATACCTCTTAACCAAATACCCAATTCCTAAACACCATAACCATATGCTACAATTGTCAAGGACATGGCCATGTTGCTTGTCAATGCCCATCACCAAAAACCTCCACTCCATAATAACCAAAACCATAAAATAATTATGCATTGACTCGCGTCAAGCTTGTGCAGCCATGGATAGTCGATTCTGGTGCTAATTTCTGTTTAACTGTTAACAATGGAAACATCGCTAATTCATTTCCATATCATGGAAAAGACGAAATAATCATTAGCAATGGTAAAACTCTTCCAATGTCTTCTAGTGGTTCTTCTTTTGTTCTTTAACTAATTTATTTTTCTTTATAGATAATATATTGCACTCTTCCTCTATTAATCGTAACTTATTGTTAGTTTATGCTTTTACAAATAATAATAATGTTTCTATTGAGTTCTTTCCTAACCAGTTTCTTGTGAAGGATATCCTCATGAACCATTTTCTCCCCCAATAAGAATTAGAATTTGGCAGCACAAACTAAAATTGTATTGAACTCATAAAACTTCTAAACAATATATAATAGAGGCCTACTTATAAGCATTAGTCCTTTTACAATGCAAGAGAAATAAAAGAAATCATGCGGTTACTCAAGTAGAAATTAAAAGTACTCAAGTAAAAACTAAAGCTACTTTTGAAAAGTCAAACTTCTTAAATAAAAGGTGATCTCCAAATCCTTCCAAATTTAGGAGTTATGTTAACTTGTCAAACCTTATAAGACAAGGGCTCCCATTCTAACATGCCACCACCCCTTTCTTACTTGTATGAATTGGAGTTAATTTGGTCAAAACCAAGTTGAAATGGTAAACACACATGCCTTGGACATCACTTTTGTTTCTTGCATAATTTGGGTTGACTTTTCAATACTTTACAAGCCTTAGTAGCCCATATGCCTCACTCACATGCCCCATATGGATCCCTGACTTGGGCTTCTTCACCCTAATTAGGCCCAATTTCATTGCATTATTCTAGTCCACACACTCGCATGTCATACGTGCCCCATACTTTCTCATCTTACTGTGCTTATAATCATCATGATTCAAAGTCCTATGTGTGATGTCTAAACATGCCCCATGATGTGGCACATTAGTTAGGGTTTGGTTATTCAAATGGTGGGGCATTTAATGTTGTACTCCTTCACCAGTTACAACATTCTTCTTTGAATGGAGATCAACGTCTATTAGTAAATTTGAATCTAATTTTTGGACAACTTTGTTCAATACCATTACTTAGTCAATTTGGATTACACGCAACCATAAAATCTTTAATGGTATTGAACTTAACACCAATGTGAATAATGCAATTTAAAATGAAAGTTTTAAATATCAGTAAAGTGAAACACAATGTAATGATGTGCCTACCAGTGAAAGGCATCAGTAAAAGGAAATGAGTCATGTTAGTATGGTTGCCTTAAAGGAGAGCATAACTACCAATTTAGGGAGAGTTGATAGATGGATGCACTATTAAGGCATGTGTTTCAGTAAATTATCGGGGAAGGTTTAAAGGTCAAGGTTTATAATTGGCTCAGTGGTAGCACAATACCCTTCTCATTCTTCTAATTGTTCACACTATAGCTGCAAATTATAATTATTGACCAAAGAAAGTTGGGTAGAGCTGTGTGCCATTTTTCAGCATCAAAGGAGGATGCATGTGTAATCACCTTTGCCACAATATATTACTATTTAGAGCATGAGTATGCTACTATAGATGAGTTGGAAACTGCTAATAAGGGTCTTAACCCTTGAGACAAAAGTTAGAAGTAATAGAAAGTAAAGATAGAGTGTAGAACACAGCCACTTTAAGTAAGAGTATCTAGTCTCTAGAGTAAGACCTTGGACAGCTTTGACACCATGATAGAAATGCCACCTAAGGCTAAATAGGAAAGTGTCCTTCCCAGGTGTTAATAAGATATTGAGTTGTGTACCACTTGTTAGCATCTTGAGGGGATTTATGTATGGCTAGTCCCCACTTTAGTCCAACTACGTATAGGGCATAAGTAAACTAGAGTAGAGGAGCCACAGACTCCCAAAAAAGGTTTATGACCATGAGGTGGTAATGCTAGAGGCAATGCAAAAGTATAGCTAGAGTAAGTGATCTTGTCACTCTAAGTGTAACCACTAGGTCTCCAGTATAGGGCTTTAAGTACTTGAGGCATCACAGTAGCCATTTTGCCAAAATTGATAAAAAATGTGTCATCCTTTCAAATATCGTTGCCATGCAAGGCATGATTAAATGCTCCAAGAGGGACAAAAAGTTAGGGATAGTGTTCATAACTCCTAAAGTGACACCTTGTGAAAGGGATAACAAAATGCTGAGGGAATGGATGTTTCAAGCCCTATAAGGATGGTATGTATTCCAAGGTAATGAAGTAGAATGGTTAAGTAACATGATAAGTGAAGAGCCTGCAGGTTTAAAAAAGCATGGATTGGATTAACCAATGCCTAAGTTAGAGGAGTTAAGTAGGAATGAACAAGGAAATCCTTATAGAACCTCTCATTAAAGAGGTGGAGAATGGGTTGCTACTGGAGAAGAAAGGGAGAAAGATCAAGTGTTTTTCTTTGATCTCCATTCCAGCTTCCTATGCTTAGGCTGAGAATACTTTGGGTAGTGATTTTGCTCCTTAAACTAGTTTAGCTCCATTTTCTCATAACATTACTATGGAGTTTGGATATAAACACCTAAAAGGCAGAGGATTGACTGAAGTCACCACCCAAATGAAAACTATGATAAAATGAGAGGACATGGGCAATGACTCTACCCTAGCACAACTCTACTACCCTACTCTTACCATGGGCCTAATGGCCTAGGTTCAAGATAGTGTGTGGACTTACCTTAGAATAAGGGCCAGGCTAGCCTTCATATGTGCTTTTGAAAGCCTTTCTTATTATATTTTTATCAAGGTTCTTAGTCATATAGAATGCAAATTCTAAGTTACACAAACATTTATTTCAATTAATTTAAATAACCATAATATGCGCATGTTGAAGCCCTAAATCATGCCTCGTTGTTATTTTAACAATAATTGCCATGATTATGTTATTTCCATAATTAGCATGTTTCTATATTGATTTGCATGCCTTGGGTTCGTTTGCACATATTAAACAAAAATAAATATGTAAACTTCCCCTAAGTCATGCCTTCCATGTCTTTATCATGCTTTACCTCTTTTATTTTACCACATTTTCCTAAGTTATTGTCGCTACATGCATTTGGTGATAAAAAAAAAATTAATAAAAGCAAAGCAATAAACATCCAAAGAAGGGAGGTAGGAGAAAAGAGTTTCCAATCCAAAATTAAAATAATCTACAACTAATGAAATGTGGAAAGGAGAAAAGAATTACAAATTCTAAAATACAACTTGAAAGTAAAAAAGAAACTAAATTGTTACAAGGCCCATTAGGCCAAATAGCTCATGCAAGAGGCCTTGGAGTTCCATTTGTACTACGATCCACCATTAGTGCTCCTAGGAGCCTTATTGGTTTTGGGTCTCATTTGCCACATTGGACTATTCGGCTTGCCTTATTCAGATTGGCTCGACTTACCATGTTGACAAGATATTTACCATGCATAAAATTAGACTTACCATATTTATTCAAGAAAGAAATACCATAAAATATTTAAAATTAACATAAAACAAATTGAATCAAATAAGGAAATAAATATAACAAAGAAAGAAAGAAAATCAAAATGGAAAGGAGAACCCTAAACACTACATTTGATTAGGGTTGAAGACCACCACATCCCAACCTCTATTTCATACCCAAAGTATTTCATAACCACCATAAAAATATAATAAGAAGGTCAGCCATCAATTGAAACAAATAAAAATTATAAGAGAAAATTAAATTGTATGAATGCAATCATGGTTCTGTATAAGGGCAGCAACAATGTAAAATTGATGAAAAATAGTAAACATGCTCTAAAATTGACGAACATTTATGGGGATGTTCCTAAAATATCATATTACTATTTAGAAAAAAAGAATCACATGAGAAGATTAACAAAAAAATTAAAAATGAAATTAAAACAACCTATTTGCACAACTAGGGTAGATTCTGTCCTCTAATTTTGAAATCACCATGCATAGCAAAATATAAGGAATATTGAGAAACTATCAATTGGATATTAAAATTGACATCCTAAACTTAGTTTTAGACGTAAAAATCACTGAAAAGGTGAAATCTTCACTAAGATATGTTTCTTAAAATTGGGTATGTGCAAATGTGGTGCAATCAATGATAGAACTTGAAAAACTCATCCTTTTGCACAAAACTCCTTTTAATGTGATTCAAAAATGAAAGTTGCTTGAAATTTTATGTAAATGAATTAAAAAAATGTTTTGGTTTTAAAAGAACCACCTACCTATGAAAATTAGGCTAGGTAGTAGCTAATCATCCTAGCGCCTTACATAGAGCTTGTTCGATTGCCCTCAAATTGTGTAAATCGATTTTTACATCTATGGTTCAATTGTCCCTACTAACACTACTCAAACATGAATATGATATAATATATGGTGATTATTAATGTTCAAACCAATCTTACCTTTAGAATTAAGAGAAGAAGAAGAAGAAATAAGTGTAAAGCAAGGTACATCAATCGGCTATGGGATAGAGTTGGGCATGTGTGTGGCTACCTTGTGTGTGTGTTGCAAGTAGCTACTAGGATTAGTTTATGTCTGTTTTCTTGGCTGCCAAAAGTTCTCCCTTAGCTTCTCTAATAGGTGCCCTTACAGTGCAAATAATAAATAGGAAGACAAATCCCTTTCTTATAAGGAAAGTTCTCTTTTCCTAATTAATTTGATTTTTTTTCCTTTCTTTCTTCCTCCAATTCAACTAGGAGATATTAGCTACCCATTTTATTTTTTCTTTCCCTTTTCCAATTATTCTCTTCCTATTTAGTGTGATTTAAGTTTTAAAGGCAAAGATTGTGTCCAAATTCACTATCCCATCTCTCCTTTTGGATGAGCGGGCCTTAAAGCAAGGCCTTATTGGGCCTTGCTTTTGCTCATAAGACCCTCTTGGTGACATGTAAATTTGTAAAAGGTTTGTTGTGCTTGCTATCTCATATTTTATTTTATGATGTTAAACAAATTATCTTTCCTTGATTTATATTATTTAAGGCCACTAGAACCCATAGCGAGCCTAATCTTAAGCTTTCTTTTAGCTATTTTATGCATTAACTTTAAAAAGAAAAATATTTAGGGTGAGATCCATTAGCACAATATTTATGAACATTCTTTCCTTTAAAATTGAAATCTTATAAATGGAACTTTGCATTCCCTCATGCCTTCTTTAGTTACTTTAGAAAACATACACTTTTCGTAAAAATCATAAATCTCTATAGTATACTTTTTATTACAAAAATATACAGTAGCAAGCATAATGTGAAAAGAGCCAAAATGATATTAATTAAAATAGCTCCATAAAATGGTACAAAATACATAAGTTTCACTGTGTCAATCCTTGGAGCTTAATATGAAATCTATTACTATTGCTTGACTCGTGTCCCTGAAAGGGATAGACAAAAAAGGGGTAATGTGTATAAAAACTCAATGAGTAAAGAATTATAAGGGAAAGAAAAATGCATTAATAAAACACATTTCAAGCACATGAAATGCATCATTCTTATTAATGGTTACATAGCATAAATAAGTCATAACAAGGTAGCTATATCACCAAAGGTTTTCCATCCCATTTCTCTCATATCATGTCAGGTATCCAATATGCTCGGCCCATTGTAAGAGCTCCTTAGAACTTCCTTTTAATATTCACATAAAGGATACCAGAGGCACAGAATTCATATCTTGCTAAAGTTTGTTTCTTTAATCCTTAGTATCCTAATGTCAAAGACACAGAGTTGCCTTACCAGAAATCCCTTTCCTTTCTTTCATATGTGAGTTCATAATGCATGCATGCTCTTTCCTTTTCTTTCCCTTTATCTTTTTCACACATAACACAATTATAGTATGCAACATCTTCATGAGGTTTACATAAAAATATAATTATTTATGCATTCTTAAATGCAACATATCTAATTAAATAGTTGAATGATGCAGCATATGCATAGCAAAATATAGTTTAAGAAAGCATTTTGTAATTTCTAGTCACCTTGAGAGTTGTCCCTTTTCTTTACAATTACTTCTAATTAGATGTTTTCCCTTTAATTCCAACCTTGTGATATATCCTAGAAGAATATATAAAAGTATATTCAATTAAAATTTTCATTGTGACTAGGTTATACTACACTTTTGGGAAACAAACAGCTTTTGGCGACCGAACATAGGATCTTTGGCAGCCAAAGTTGCATGCATGGTTTTTCTTACTATTTACATAATTGTTTGCATAGTTCAGCTGCTGAAACTTTATGTTTCGGCTGCTAAGCCCACAAATTGCAAGATACCCATTTTACTCTATCTTTTGATTCTCTTTGTCCAATCACTTTATGTTATTTACTCTCCCTTTAATTTAGTTAATGTATCCAAACCCTAGCATCACATATCATTTTTAAATAATCCTTATCTCTTATACAACTATTCAAATCTCTATTTAAAAGAACATAAAAATAAAGAGCACTTACTTGTTAGGCTTTTAGGGTTTTCCTTTTTGCCTTCTTTCTCTTAAATGTAGATTCCCTTTTCTTGATCTTTCGAGTGTTCTTAAGGTTATGGTGTATTTAGGTTTTTGGAGAGGAAGAGAGAAAAGGTTGTGGGAGAAGGAGAGAAGGAAAAGGAGAGGGAGAACAGAAAGGTTCTAAAGCGTAAAAGAAATGGGTGATAGAAAGTATCTAGGGTTCTTTGTCCTTCAACGGCCGAAGAAGCTTTCCCACCGAATACACTAGAATTTCCTCCTTTAGTTGGTTACTTACTATTTTAGTTAGCATTTTATTTACTTTTTTACTTTGTTACAAGTTAGTTTAGGAAGGGGTATTACAACTTAAATGTGCCCATGAAGGTTTAGGAAAGCATGTTCAGACTTGTAAAAGGTTTTGGTGGCTTCATTTTCTAGTTGCATACAGTGGCCCATCTACAGTTTCCCCTCTCCTTTTGTGGCTTGACTCTACAAGTCTAGTTTTTTTTTTTTTTTTTTAGTCCCTAAATCAATTAGCCAAGCTTATTGTGGCACTGCCCACCATGCTTTTTTGGGCTCGGATTGTGGTTTACTCTAATACCATATGAAATTCTCTAACCTAGAGAATGCTAAAGATGGTTAACAATGTTCGGTTGTTGAGCTAGGAGTTGCCTCCACCAAAATGGCTTAAGCTAACTGGGTTTGGCTCCCCCTTGCTTATATTCTCTTTCAATTCTTTAGAGTTAGCAGATGTGGGACTCCAACAAATGTGCAATGACAAGAGTTGTCAGCCTAATGATCTAGTAGTTACATGAGATGTAATTGACAATGTTATCTACCTAATCAAATTTAAATTGGTTTGTTCAGTTAGTTAAGATCACTTTAAGTTAGATGGGACCCTCACCCACCAGAAGATTGCTAATGTAATTTCCCTAATTTCAGTAAGTAGCGTTGTTGACTTTGAGCTGAAATAGTGAGAGTAAACATTAGATTAAAGGACCAAGATGTCATGGTAAAATACTAAAATACTAATCACGTTCTTTATTTTCTTTATTGGCTGCTAGAATGAAATGACAAAAAACATATCCTTACTTAGCATGCTTGAAACCTCACTTCCACCCATTTTTGCTGTTGATGTTGATGAAATCTGATCATTAATTTTTTCAATTTCAAATATTAAATTGACTTGATTTATGCATTGCATTGAATTTTAATTAAACCCTTAATATTTAAGGTCATTGAAGTTTGGCTCATTTACTATATGTGTGGACTAAATGATTTACAAATTAACTTGAGTTGAAAAAGTTAAAGTCAAATTGACGGTAGGATAAAAAAATTATCAGTTTTCCTATTTTGATTTTTAAAATGATAATATATTGTATGCATGGTCAGATTTTAAATTTTAATATTAATATTACTTTCTTGTTATTTTATCTTATTTTAAATCAAATATTATATATAAATGAATTTTAGAAAATTTTTCTTATAATATCATTTATAATATTTTTTAAAAAAATTTTGAAATTTTAATTTTTGAGTGAATCAAATTGAAATTATCTATATTTTACAAATTTATTTGAAGTTTTTTACATAACCCCCAACGAATTATAGAAAATAATTGGACTCAAACTTGACCCGAGCAAATCACCTCCACGATGCAGCAAAATACACCTCAATTTTGGTTGGATAGTATTGGCACATTCTTTGGAGTCTGTTCAGTGATTTGAATAAGAGTGTGTCAACTTCAATAAGTCAATTTCATATGATGTGCAAGTGGTGCAGCGGTCCAAAGATTAATTGTTTGATGGATGACTGCTTTCAAACACAATACAACGCACCACTCTCTCTCTCTCTCTCTCTCTCAAGCATATAACATTTTCTTTTCTCTCCAACGCGAGTGGGCTGGGCTTTTAAGACATAAAATAGTGGATGGCAAGGAGCCTCTTAGATTTTTCATATGTATCATCTTATCGCCTCCAAATTTGTTTTATCCATCATCGTTTCAGCCAACTTCATCACTTTTCAGTATTCTTCTTTTCTATTTAATATTTATTCATTTTTCTTTAGTTAATTATTTTCTTAAAATCAAATGAATTGTAACACAATGTAAACTACATAATAATAATAATAATAATAATAATAATAATAATAATAATAATAATAATAATAATAAAATTGAAATATTTTAGTATTTTAATTTAATTCAGTTTAATAATTATTTTAATGAAAAAAAAGAGTGAGAGACATGAATTTTAGTTTTGACATGATAACTAAAATGGCCTTGTTTTGAGTTTTCTATAATTATTTTTTTTTAAGTATCTACCAAACTTCTTAAAAAGCAATTTTTCAATAAAAATATTAAACTAAGAGTACTCGTTCTTGTATTTTTTTTTCTTTTACTAAACAATTTTTTTTTAAGTTCATCAAATTATTTAATGTATATATATATATATATATATATTGCTCTCCTAAACAGAAACTTGACCAATCGTCACTCACACAAATGATGAAGCCAAATCTGAAGAGAAAATCAATCAGCAAGGATAAGCTAACCACCTCAACAACAAACTTGAATACACAAATCACATTAGCATTGTTGCTGACAATAATCACGATATAGACATCGCTAATTCTCGTGAAAAAGAAAGAGCAACCTCTAATCTACCGTTCTAGACATGTGCATGCATTCAAACTGCATTCACCATACTTAAGGAACTTGCATAAGTCAGTTCTCATTAAAATATATGCCATTATATATAATACAATAGAAAATTAGAAAATGAGATGCGCAATTGAAAATGTATTAGTAGAGAAATATAAAAGGATACAATAAATCAAATAAAAAAAATAAAAATTAGCCTCTCCAAATAAAAGAGTAGGGATTTCATGCTAATTGAATTTGATTGCTCAAAATAGAGAGAGAGAGGGAGAGAGAGAAAAACAGATGAATAAAAAAAATTAAAAAAACGTAACATGACAATTCAAGTGTAAAAAATTTTTAAATTTTAAATAATATTTTTTTAATTTTAAAAATTATAATTAAAATATCTAAAATTAAAAGTTTTAAAGATAATAAATAGACTTTTTTTTTCATGAACTTTAGTTTAAAATCGGTCATCCGCCTTAGATTTTTGGACTTCTTTAATTTCCACCAAAATATCGCCACCAAAAATAAAATTATAAAAGAATTAAAAATTATAATATTTAATTGCCCAAATAAAAAATTTAAACTTTTCTTTTTAATAGGCAGGGCTATATTTTAATGACACGAAACTATTGAAGGAGATGACAGCGAATTCTTAATAATTATTTTTAATTTTTTATTTATTACCAAATTGATTAAAGTATAATTTTATGAAATCAAACAAAAATTTATTTTAATTAATTATATATATTATTATATTTATTTATTTTATATTTAATTTGTTGTGTTTTTTCATTTGTTACATGTTAGTTTTAAAATAAAATAATAAAAAAGATATGAATTAAAAGTATAAAATGAAGAAAAAAGCTTTTAAATTTAAGATAACAATATTAGATATATCATTTAATTATTAAAGATTTTCTGTCAAAGAAAAAATTATTAAAATTAATGAAATTATTAAATTATTAAAAATTTAATAAAATGAAAAGAATTTATTGAAATTGATAATGAGAAAAAATAATTATTTTTTGTTAATTATTGAATTGAATTATCTTAATTAAATTTATTATTAAAATTGAAAATAATATAAAAAGCTTTTAGAATCAAATTGATAAAAAAAATGTTTGATTAAAATCGAAAAGTTTTAATTTTTTTTAGTTTTTTAAAAATGAAATTATATGTGTATTACAATAAATTATCAATTTAATTACATATATTATATAAATATATTAATCTAATATGTTTGATTCATTTAGATGTAAATTATAAAGACTATAATAAATGCTATCCTGTAATTTATTTTAAATAATTAAAAAATGTAGTAAACTAATTAAGTTTGTCACTTTAATTCATGTTATGATAATTTCACATTTCAAAGCAAACAAGTGAATGGCCCTTCATTGGATAATAAAAACCATAAATTTAACCTACAATTTAATGTTATCATGGGAAACCCAGATTATGCTTCTTAAATCAAATCACAAATAGAAAAGCTCTGAACAGTAAAGAAATTATATACTTACAGTCTAGGGATTTATTAAGTTAGTTTTCGTATTAAAAATTAAATTATTTATTTGTATTAAAAATTAAATTACTTTATAAATAATTTAAAAAGCATATTTTGCATATTGAACTGATATATTTATCGTTATTATGCTGTTTAACAAAATAAAATTTTAATTAATAAAAAAATAATTTTATTTTATTTTTTTTTACAATTGGCCCTAATTGAGATTCAAACTCCAGATTTTGCAATGTTAAAAATAACTTTAGTGCCAATGAGCTGTCTGATTTTACTGATTAGACTACAACAATAATAATAACTAAGTTTTAGTCTCAAATTAGTTGGAATCAACTGTATACATTCTTTTTTTCACTATTTAACTCTATTGCATACTAAATCTGCATTTTACTAATTGAACTAATAAGTAATAAATTATAGGAGAATTTATAGTTTGGTCTTTGAGTTTTGCCCTATATTACTCTTTATATCACGACCCAACTTAAAGGCCGAAGCAACACTAAGACCTGGGCCAGCCTAGAGCTCCTGAGTCCCGTAGTAAGCCTAACTATTCCTCAACCCAATCCTAAGGCCTATTTGGTCCAAATTTCAAGAATTCAATCGGACAAAGTCCGACTATAAAATGGACCATTCAACGGGGAATTTTTGACTCGTTTGACCTGTAAACACAATATAAAATAAATTGGGGAGCTCAGCTCACCCTCCACATGCTCAAAATATCAAAAATCCAATGGGAGCTCAGCTCCCTCATCCAATCCAATCATGCATATAATTAATAATCTTACAAATTTAATACCATATTATATTACAGACCCAAACTAATTAAAACACTCCTAACACATGCGAAGTCTAAAATTTAACTCAATTGTACAAAATATATCAAATACTACTAATTGACCTGCGAAGAAGAAGAGCGGTTTAGTCACAACAAGTAATCTTCCTGTAGCCTGAAAAAATAGATGAACAGGAGTGAGTGTTCGACTCAGAGAGTAAAATACTAATTTTAACCACAATTTCTATAGCTATATAAAGCTAATGCATCCTAAGGAATAGAATGCAACATCATCATAAATTTCATACAAACCACATCATAACAGTAAAAAGGCAATTTGGAGCACTCATACACCCAACGCTGTTCAAACAATATATATATGAGAGTTGATCCCCTATACAGCTCTTCTAAACTAACCTCTACCAGCGAGTGTCTCTCAAGCCAGACTTTTACTTAATAAACCAAATGCAGGGTCTCAGCGAGTGTCTCTCAAGTCGTGTTTACCCTGACTTATCCATAAAGGACTGGGTCCCAGCGAGCGTCTCTCAAGCCGCATCTACCCGTCCTGTCCATAACCAATACCATACCACATGCACGCCAACGCACACACACTGCTCCAAATTACCACAAACAACATCCATGACACTTCATCAATTATGAATGCAATATAAAACGTGCCTAGCATTTAGCTACATAGATACATATTTATAAGTGATGCATGGGCATGCTTGAACATATAATAATATCGAAATTATAATTAAAATTAATATTTTACTCACAGACTTAATCGCGGTCACTGCGACGGCTGGGCGGAGGAGGAAGGTTGTCTCAGCTCACCTGACAAATTTCATTACAATTATTTAATATATTTGACTTGATACAAGCTTGAAAAAGACCAAAGATGTCCTAGGTCTTGCCGAAAATCTAACAGAGTCTCCCCTATACCTAGGACCTATCCAACCCAAAAAATGGTTCAAAATGTACTTCTATATCTATAAGTCACACATCCACAACTCAATCACATCACATGGCCCCTCCTGGGCCCATCCAAACAGTCAACAACCACAATTTGAAAAATTACAATTTAGTCCCTACAATTACGCCTTTTGCAAAAACTACTCAAATGAGCTCTAAAAATTCTAAAACTTTGCCCCGCAGTCCTTAGAAATATTATAGAGCTAATGCAAAAGGAATTATATTTTTCTAACCTACCATGAATATTTTATAGATTTTTAATCGAAATCAAGTACTAGATAATTAAGAAAAATGAGGGTTCGGATTTACTTATGCCAATTCCGACCTTGGAGATGCGTCCAGAATGTCTGAAAATGATGGGGTAGCCTATAACCTCAACCCAATTCGGAGACTTTTTCGATAGCCTGTTTACCCGGTCCGAAATTGCAAACCCGAGTAACTGCTAAATTTCCACAAATTGAAGATACTTACACGAAGCCCACAACATGGGGGTTAGTATATAATTTTTACGAAATTTTTTAAGCTCTTTGAATGCTGTCAGAAAAATTTGAAATGGGTATTGCCGCGAAATTCTCGACAAGTGAAGCACTCCGATACTCTTGGATTTTTTGTAGGGTTTACGATTTTTGTGAAATCTAGCTCGAATATCAAAATGGGATAAAATTTTCGAGCAAAAATTGGACAAACAGCTAGATGGATTTTAGTGTTCTTGGTGTCTATAGAAAGCTCTCGAGGTGTAGAAGTGTTTTGAGACAAGACCCGATCCGATTGATAGCCGAATTAGCTAGAATTGGCCCGGGAAGACACAATGGTGCACTGCGCACGTAAGCGTCTTTGGGCACATTTTTTCGGCGCTTCAGGCGGTGGCTGTCTAGGGGGAAGGGCGTTGGAGGTGCACCGGCGAGCTGGGGAGGCTGGGGAAGTGGCTAGCCGGCGAGGGGCGGAGGGAGGAGAGAGAAAATGCAAGAGAGAGGGAGAGTTTCGGGGGAGCACGAAGAAAAACAAAGAAAAAGAAAATTGGTCGGTCCAATTCAAACGGTCCTATCCGGTTCGATTCAAGATACCAAAAATTGAATTTTTATTCTGCCCTGGGACAAAAAAATGAGGCCCAAAAATTCTGAAAAAATTCCATAAAACTCAAAAAAAATCGTAGAGTCTAAATATATTTTTAGTTTTTCCACGTGATTTTTAAATAAATTTTTAAAAATCATCAAAGTTCTATATTTTCGAAAAATCGAACCCGATTTCAAAAATTCAAAAAATTTCAAATAATTCCCCAAAATTTAATAAAATAAAATATTAATATCTACCCATAAGATAATTAATTTAAAAATTAGGAGTGATACATTCTTCCCCCCTTACAGAAAAATTCGTCTTCGAATTTTTTACACAAGGCAGAATAAAAGAATAGAATTACACATTGAACAAATAAGGGTACTTGCTATGCATGTCCTGCTCTGACTCCCAGGTGCATTCTTCTACCATTTGGCTCCTCCACAACACCTTAACCATAGGGATCTATTTTGACCTTAGTTGCCTTACTTGGTAGTCCACTATGGCTACTGGCTGCCCCTCAAACGTTAAGTCTTCTTTCAGCTATGGTATCTGGTTGTAGCACATGAGAGGGATCTAGTATGTATTTCCTGAGCATGGAGATGTGAAATACAGGATGAACATGAGAAAGGTTGGATGATAACTCCAACTAATAGGCAACTGCTCCAACTCTATCAGTAACCTTATAAGGTCTAATATACCGGGGTGCCAAATTGCCCTTCTTTCCAAATCTCATGACTCCCTTCATCGGAGAAAGCTTCAGGAATATGTAATCACCTACTGCAAACTTTACGTCCCTCCGTCTGGGCTCTGTATAACTCTTCTGTCTACTGAAAGCTGTTTTCAATTGTTCCCTGATTAAAGGAACTATCTCTGAAGTGTACTACACTAAGTCTACATCATGCACCTTCGCTTCTCCCATTTTTATCCAACACAAAGGAGACCTACACTTTCTGCCATATAGACCCTCATAGGGTGCCATCCCGATGCTGGAATGATAACTGTTATTGTAGGCAAACTCCACCAAGGGTAGCTGATCATCCCATTGACCTCCAAAATCCAAAACATACATGCGAAGCATGTCTTCCAGTGTTTGGATTGTCCTTTCGGACTACCCGTTTGTCTGAGGATGGAAAGTGATACTAAAGTTTAATTGCGTGCCAAGTGCCTCTTGCAGCTTTCTCCAAAACCTAGAAGTGAACTGGGGCTCTCTGTCAGATATTATGGAAGTAGGAACTCTATGTAATCTGACTATTTCTCGAACATAGAGTCGGGCATACTGTGCAACAGAATATGTGGTTTTCACAGGCAAGAAATGAGCTGATTTAGTCAGACGATCTACAATTACCCATATCAAATCATATCCCCGAGTGGTACGAGGCAACCTAGTTACAAAATCCATAGTGATCATTTCCCACTTCCATTCTAGGATAGGGAGCTCTTGCAGCTTCCTTGATGGCCTCTGGTGTTCAAACTTCAACTTCTGACAAGTCAAGCACTTAGACACAAAGTCTACTATGTCTCTCTTTATGCCATTCTTCCAGTAGCTATCTTTTACATCATGGTACATCTTGGTGGAGCCTGGGTGGATATTGTACAGTGTATAATGTGCCTCTCGCATGATTTCATTTCTGAGATTGTCCATGTCGGGCACACATATCCTGGAACCTTGCATAAGAACGCCATCATTGGCAAATCCAAACTCACCACCTTCATGTTGCTATACTTTTTCTATAATCTTTATCAATTGAGGGTCTCTATGCTGAGAAACTCTAATTCTGTCTTGCAGTTTGGTCTCACTGAAAAATGGACTAATAATACCCCCTCTTCTGAAATATCTAAGATCAAACCTTGATCCATCAACTCATGTTCTTCCTGAATTAACGGTCTCTTCTCCGCTGATATTTGCGCCAAGCTACTAGAAGATTTTCTACTCATAGCATCAGCTACTACATTGGCCTTCCCAGGGTGGTATTGGATGGTATAATCATAGTCCTTCAGAAGCTCCATCCACCTCCTCTATCTCAAATTTAAATCCCTCTGTTGGAAGATGTACTTCAAACTCTTGTGGTCAGTGTATATCTCGCACACTTCACCATACAGGTAGTGTCTCCAGATCTTTAATGCAAAGACTAAAGCCGCCATTTCAAATTATGGGTGGGGTAGTTCTGCTCGTGCCTCTTTAGCTGCCTTGAAGCATAAGCCACTACTTTTTCATTCTGCATCAAAACACACCCTAAGCCAACTCTGGAGCAGTACATGGTATATCCTTCACCACTCATTGGTAATGTCAACACAGGGGCGGTAGTTAGACATTCCTTAAGCTTCTGGAAGCTCTCCTCACAGTCATCTATCCAAATGAATGAAACATTCTTCTGAGTTAACTTAGTTAGTGGAGTTGCTATCCTTGAGAAATTCTGCACAAAATGCCTATAATAGCCAGCTAGGCCTAGAAAACTTCGCACCTCAGTGACTGTTGTAGGCCTAAGCCAATTAGTTACCGTCTCAATTTTCTTGGGATCCACTTGAATGCCTTCATTAGAAACCACGTGTCCCAAGTATGAAATGCTTTGTAGCCAAAATTCACATTTTGAAAATTTGGCATATAGCTGGTGCTCCCTCAAAGTCTGCAACACCATCCTCTAATGCCATACACGTTATTCTTCGGTATGAGAGTATACCAAAATGTCATCTATGAATACGATGACAAAATGGTACAGGAATGGCCTGAACACCCTATTTATTGAGTCCATGAAGGCTGCTAGTACATTAGTGAGTCCAAAAGACATCACTAAGAACTCATAATGATCATATCTTGTCCTGAAAGCTGTCTTGGACACATCCTCATTCTTGATTCTCAACTGATGGCAGCCTGATCGTAGGTCTATTTTGAAAAAGAATCTAGCCCCTTGGAGCTGATCAAACAGATCATCAATCTGAGGAAGTGGATACTTGTTCTTCACAGTCACCTTGTTTAGCTGTCTATAATCAATACACAACCTCAATGGCCCATCTTTCTTTATCACAAATAAAACAGGAGCGCCCTAGGGTGAAGTGCTCAGACGTATAAAACCCTTGTCCAATAGCTACTGTAGCTGCTTTTTTAGCTCTTTTAATTCTACTGATGCCACCCTGTAAGGCGGTATTGATATGGGGTTTGTAGCCGGCACAACATCAATGCAGAACTCTATTTCCCTTCCAGATGGCAACCCTAGAAGCTCCTCAAGAAGACATCCATAAATTCTGTGATAACAAGAACATTTTCAATGTTAACACCTTTTACAGATGTATCGCTCACCAATGCCAAATACCCTTGACAACCACACCTCAATATTTTTCTAGCACTAATTACTAACACCAAGTTATATGGAGCCACGGCCCTATCACCATCAAAGCTAAACTCTTGTACACTAGGTATATGAAAGTACACCATTTTGTTCCTGCAGTCTAAAGTGGCATAATGAGTTACCAACCAATCCATTCCCAAAATTACATCGAAATCCATTACTGGTAGAGGAACCAAGTCTGCTGGGAGGATCTTCCATCCACTACCACTAGGCTACCCGGAAAAACCATATCCACATCTATGTTATCACTAAGTGGGGTAGCTACAGTTAAGGGCCATTCTAAAGTTATAGGGTTCCTACCCAATCTCATGGCAAAAATAGGGGAGACAAATGAATGCGTAGCACCCAGATCTATCAAAACACGAGCGTTATAGGAATAAACTAGAAGAATACCTGCCACAACTGCATTGGAAGCATGAGCATCCTAGTGGGTCAAGGAGAAAACCCTAGCTTGATCCCTACCCTGCATTGCAGAACCCTGAAATTGACTTCTACCTCCTGACCTGCCTCCAAATCCACGTCCTCCTTGTCCTCGGCCCTATTGGCCACTGAACTGACTGCCTGCCATGCTGGAAGCACCAAGATACAATTGACGAGGAACATTTGTGACAGAACCCTGTGACCCCATTTATGGCTCGTTGAACACTGGACATTCTCTAGCAAAGTAACCCTGCTGGCCACACTGGAAACATACTCCTAAACCCATCATACAAGGTCTCGAATGTCCTCTTCCACACTGCATGCAAGGTGCTAAAGAGGTTCCTGAACCAGACCCAGAACTGCTATAATCCAAATTGCGACCACTGCTGGATCCTTATCTTGTTCTGAATCCTCGAGATTTGTGTTTAAAACCACCCTTTTTGTTGTTTCTACCCCTTCCTCTGTAGTGACTTTGGCCTCCGTTATCTGTGGTACCCATGTAGGGAACACCTAAAGAATGTTCTGCTCCATTCTTCTTTGCCTTTCCACTATCATCTCCTGTATAGCTAATCTCAATTTGTCGGGCTTGATCAATTACCACATCAAAAGACTGATCAGACATCATGGCCAGATTTGCATACCTCATGTCCAGCCCCTTTAGGAGCCTCTTTACCTTCATACTTTCTGTAGCCACTGCTGTGGGGGCATATCTACTCAGTTCCAAAAATTCTATAGCATATTCATCTACGGATCTGCCATTCTGCCTTAAGGCCTCAAAGGCCCACTGCTTTTGATCTTTGAAGCTTTCTGGCACAAACTTGTTGATGAATAGTTCCACAAACTGGGTCCATGATAATCCCTCAATACGAGGTAGTACATAGTCTGTCATCCACTGTCTTAGCACTGGCCCCAATACATGCTGCACACACTTTATAAGCCTACTATCAGTCAACTGCAACTCCATCCCTACCTGTTTGCAGGAATCTAAAAACCAATAGGCATCATCTGACACATCATAAGTACCAAGCACCAACTTCTTGAAATATAATTATTTGTTTGTAAGGTTCTCCTCTTGGTGCGGTGGGCTACTGCTGTTGTGGAGGGTGGACCATATATTGTGTCATCATATCGATGGTTCTCTGCAATTCGGCTAAGGCAGCTGCCATTGGGTCCGTGTTCGTCTTTATTTTCTTTTTACACTCGTAATTTTCGTTAAAGTTTGTCTTACGTTAGAAGGCCCCACGTGGAGGGCTATTCTCTTGAGTTTATCTTTGATATCAGTTCATGTTATTTATTTGTTCTTGGTCTTTTATTATCTCTTAATGTAGGTGTTCTGGTTACGGGTAACGTATAGGTAGTTTGATAAAATGTTGGTAGCAGTATCTTAACATAAGAGTTTTTTTAATAAACATTCGGATAATAAATCAGAGAATTACGAAGTCGAACCACCAGACTAGCTCAAGAAGATGACTGGGTAAGGTGGAGAGTCGGAGTAAAATTGAATTTCAATAGAGCAAATGTTGCTTATCGAAAGGTACTGGTAAGTCGATCACATAGGAGATCGGTAAAAGTTCAGTCCGGCATCCCCTATATAGTCACAGGGTACCAATGAGTTAAAAGAAGCCTAATCCGGGTCCCCAGTGTCTTCGGATGCCAAAACCCTTAGCCTAAGGTCCTTGCACGATACGATCGTAATTAAATTTCAAGAGGTCGGGGGAGAGTTCTTACCTGATCCTCATCCAAACCAAATAGGAGATCGGAGGAGAGTTCTTATCCGATTCTCAATCCAAATTTTAAATATTCAAAGAGATCAGAGGAGAGTTCTTATCCGATTCTCAATCCAAATCTTAAATATTAAAAGAGATCGGAGGAGAGTTCTTATCCGATTCTCAATCCAAATCTTAAATATTAAAAGAGATCGGAGGAGAGTTCTTATCCGATTCTCAAATCAAACCAAGCAAACAGAGATCGGAGGAGAGTTCTTATCCGATTCTCAAAATCAAATTTTAATAAACACGCAAAATAATCCCATAAACAAAAACCGCGACACAACATCAATTCACTAAGGTTGTCCCATTTACTTATGTATCTGGGTAAACCGAAAACTAGTGAAAAATTAAATATTCCCTTTTGTCAAAGGGATTAACATCTTCATCCTAACCCAATCCCCCTAGCTATCGATTTTAATTTATAAAGAGCATAATGTTAAATCTGCTTGCCCTTATAGAGGGACGAGGCGGGGTGCCTAACACCTTCCCCGCCCGTATACGGACCCCGAACCTAGAATCTCTGTTTTCGAAGTGGTTTTATGTTAGTTTGTTTTCATAAATGGTTTCCTTTAATTTCCCTCAAAATTAAAGTGGCGACTCCTCACTCTTTCCCACTTCGGTGAGTGTTCGTCCAGGCGACCGCAAAACACCTTGCGACAGCTTGGCGACTCCACTGGGGAAATTTGTTTCCACCTTAACCCCGGTTCAAAGGTCCAAAAGTAGATTTAATTTTATGCTCAAACCATAGTTAGGTGGGCTTAATTTACAAATTCCATATGTTAATTATTGTTATTTTTACTAATTGTTTTGCTTGTCTTGATTGTCTTATCTCCTACAGTGCTCTTCGTCTAAAAAAAAAAGGAAAAATTCCCCCATATTGGGAAGAGGTAAAGGTGTCCCTCCACACACTGAACACTCACGCAATGACCTCACACACTCCAGCTCTATACCCGGGCTTTCTTACCCTTTTAAGAAGTAGGAGGGAGTCATGTAGTGGTACCCGTGGGTTTTACCCCATTGGTATCCGTGAAGGCTTCTGCTCAAATTGACACTCGTTCTATTCACTGTAATACCCGTGGAATTCTCCCGTCAGTATCGTGGTGATAGAATGGGGCTCTACTGTTTATAGTAGGGGCAATTTGGGAACCTGTGGCTTTTAGAAAATTAGACCTTGAGCTAAACTATCACGATAGCTGGAAGCCGTAGCAAACTACCTTATAAGATAGAACTATCCAATTAGGTAGCACCTAGCTGTTACTTGGACTCTCCCTATTTTAGGACAAAAGGGGCATACTTACTCTTACCCTATTCTGCTTGTGTTTTATTTTGTTCTTATTTTTTAGGGTAATCTTGAAGCATACTGTTAGGAAAACCTACACACTTTCCTACTTTGATAAATGTGTAGGTGTCACTCTGCCAACAGTATAATTCAAAATTACCTGAATTTACCCTGCTAACAAGTTTTTCCCGCAGGCATCACCAAATTAAGGTCTGTAAAAGGATAAGCATTTTTTTTAAACATGGCATCCTCGAGTCAGTTTACAGAAGAAGTTCTTAAACTAGAACAGAATGCTAAACCATGGCCCGAACTGCCTCATAATTCAGTGCTCCCACGAAGTGATATCACCAGGGGACATACTAGCTTATTACCTCCATTGGACCTGAGCAAAGTTGAGGTCAAAATGAATAGTCTCGAGGGTTTATCTAATGGTTGGAGGTCATTTCCCGATCATGTCAAGGCACGATTTGAGGAGAAATATGGGAGGATTGCAACCCTGATACGAGTCAAAGTCCAAGTCCCAGCATTAAAGGCCATGCTATCAGTTTGGAATCCTGAGTATGGGGTGTTCTCTTTCAACGATATCGATACTGCTCCCACTATGGAAGAATATCAGGCATTGCTAAAAATTCCTTATGCGGCGCAGAATCGGATCTACCTACACCTTGAGCATAGGCAGACCTGGAAACGGTTCGCACATATGATGGGGATTCCCCCGGAAGAAGCAAAGGCGAGGGAAACTGTCAAAGGCAACACGCATGGATGGTATTGGACTTATCTCAAGAAGTGGTTGGATCAATACATCCAAAATGAACAGTGGGATCAAGCTTCATTGGCGCTCGCCTTGGGGATCTATGGCCTGATCTTGTTCCCCGGACATTCGGGAATCATAACTGGCAGCGTTGCAGAGATACTCTGGGCAGTAGAAAAACAGAAGGTCAATCCAGTACCGACAATTCTTGCCGAGACTTTATTAACCCTTACTTACTGCAGACAACAAGGCAAGGGATCCATTAAGTGCTATTCTCAATTATTGCACCTCTGGATCATCAGTCATATGTGTCCTATGGAGACGAAGGGGTTAACATGGTATCTTGATCAGCCTCTTATCAAGAAGATGACCAAATTAGTAATTAGCCCAAAGGATGAGCAGTAATGGCAAGAACGGATTCTGAGCTTCAACAGCCACGACTACTGTTGGAAGAAATTGTGGACGTCGGGTCAACCCATTTTGGTCAGCACGGGGGGTAATCAATCAGTATCCCTAATCGGAGTGACTGGATACACAAGTTGCACTCCAGCATTAGTAATGAGACAGTTCGGCTCAACCCAGTTCATAATCAATATTGAAGAATACAACCGAGGTCATTTCTACCATGAGCTCAATGATGAGGAAGAATTGAAGATAGCTCGCAGATCCTGGGAAAACATCACTATAATGGAAAGGTCGCCTAAAGGTCTGAGTGCCACAAGCGATTACCTTAAATGGAGGGTTGGCAGGGAACAAGGACACCTAACTACAGGTCCAACCAAATTCGAAGGCAGCGACCCCAGTCAAAACATCCTTTTAGAAGAGGCTAGTGCTCGCTTGGCTGACTCTCTACAAAAGGCGAATACCGAAAACTCACAATTACAAGAACGAATAAAACAGTTAGAGGACCAACAGCAGATCCTTAAAAGAAAAGTACGAAGGCTCAGGGAAGCGGCAAGGACCGAAAAGATAGGGTTTGAAGAACAAGAAACATGATGGGAAAGGGAAAAGAGCTCTCTCCAAGCTACAATGAAAGAAGCAGAAGTACAGAATGGCAAGCTTCAGGAAGAAATGAAATACCAGGAGATACTCATAGAGGAGTATAAACAAGAAAGCAAAAAGAAAAAGCTTGAACTGAAGGGGCAAGCACAGCTTATCGATGATATCCTGAGAGAATGTGCTAAAGAAAGGAAAGAAAAAGAAAGACAAGCCACTCTCTATCAAGAGCTAAAAGAAAATGTTGACCAACTGGAGAGAATGATAGCATAGGGGAAATAAGAACTCTTACCTGAATCCGAGTATGTCCTGAGGATATTCAACCCCGCCAGACAAGAAGAAAGGCTTTATGAATATCTCAGGAAATGTCATTACATTATAAAGAACCTCCCTGAGCCTAGACCAATGTAAAGAATGCCATGTATGAATTATTCAATTAATGGAACAACTTTGGGCCATTGTTTAGCAAATTGTGAATGGATAGTATGACTCCCGTAGGAACCCCCTCGCTAGGGTTATGCGAAAAATTGGATGCGCCATATGGACAGGTATCATAAACGCGCATTCAATCCAGTCATTCACTGTCGGACTATCGAACGATGCCATGATAGAATTGATGCAATTATCCTTTTGCAGATTCTATCTTGGCTCTCAGATGCCACCGTATCCTTTGTCCACACCGGGATCCTTTTAATTTTTAAATCAAAATTCACTAAAAATTTTCCTTTTTTTTACTTTCTACAGAAAATCAACATTGCTTCAAACAAAGCAAGCCTGACCAGACACACAGTTCAACCCAGACGAGTGTACTTAACAAGGTCACGAACGAAAAGGCTAATGGAAGACCAGGAACAAGTCCAGAACCTACAGGGACAAGTGTCCGAACTGAAAGACCAGGTCTCAGAGCTCATGAGACTAATGAGAGAGATGTCCCATAATAAGCCTGCTTCAGAGCCTAATTTACCACTACCTCCCCCACCTCCTACAACGGTTGATTCTCATCATGCTTCAACCTCTTTCACTTTTCAACCACCTATCCCGGATCCGACAATCACCATCAATCCGGCTTCCCTGAATAATGATCCACCTTTCTCCCATTACCCGACTGTCCCAAATGCAGAGCCATACCCTTCAATCCTGATCCCTCCGGTTCATTCCGCCCCTCATTTCCCAGCTGGGGGAGTATTTCATGCAGTAGGGGGGGGAGATAAGACGAGAGAAAATGAGAAGCTATCTGCTCTAGAAGAGAGACTAAGAGCAATAGAGGGACTGAACATGTATGGTTCAGTTGATGTGGCGTCACTGAGATTGGTGCCAGATGTGGTGGTGCCGCCTAAGTTCAAGGTCCTGGACTTCGACAAATACACCGGGAACTCAGACCCCCGCATTCACCTGGCCACCTACATTGCCAAAATGTCTGCCTTGACAGAAGACGACAGACTTCTAGTCCACTTTTTCCATGAGAGCCTCTCTGGGGCAGCCCTGAGATGGTGCATTCAGTTGGACAGGAGCAAATTGCGCTCCTGGAAAGATTTAGCTAATGCTTTCCTAAAACAATACAAGTTCAATTGTGACGTGGCCCCCACAATGAGAGACCTCCAAAACTTGGTGCAGAGAGATAGGGAAAGCTTCAAAGAATATGCCTAGAGATGGAGAGAGAAGGCTGCAGAAGTATATCCTCCAGTGACTGACAATGAACTATGCTCCTTGTTCATTGAAACGTTGAAGGCTCCTTACTTCAATCTAATGATCGGGAACACCTCCAATAGCTTCTCAGACATCATCCAAGCTGGTGAAAGAATAGAAGCCAACTTAAGGATGGGACGACTGCAGGAGTTGACTGAGAACCCTGCAAAGAAAAATGCCAGCTTTGGCAAAAAGAAGGAGGGTGATGTGCATTCCATCGCCCGGCAGAACAATCACTCCCCACTTCCTCAGAATAACTATCAGCCATATCCTCCCCTTCATGGCCAAACCATTGCAAACATTGCACCCCCTTTCCCAAATTATCCTCACCCATGCCCACAGTATCCACCACCAACAAACTACCAGCCCAGACCACCTCCTCCACCTACCCAACCCAGACCACCTCAAAATAACCGAGACCACCAAGAAATCCTGATCCACCTCTTCCCCTGCCACTTAGCGAAATATACTGATACCTCATCGGTATAAATCAAATAGTGCCGATTTCCCTTGACCCAATTCAGCCGCCATACCCCAGGTGGTATGATGCGATGCACAGTGTGAGTATCATGGAGGGGCACTCTCGATAATTGTGGGGCACTCAAGGGGAGGGTGCATGCCCTAATCAGGAATGGGTGGTTGAAAATCGAAGGGAATGGTTCCCTCCCCAACGTTACCTCAAGCCCATTGCCCAACCATAGTACGGGCAATGGCGTGAATATGATAGATTCAGAAGGAGAAGGGTCAACCCTGGAGGTAGATGAGCTGATTCCTCACTTTGAGGAAATTTTTAGAATGGCAGTGAGGGAAGGTTACCTCTACCCTCAAGCACCAGAACCTGAAGATAAGGCGGGATGCCCCTATCATGGAAGGGCAGCTAACCACGAGCTGCAAAATTGTGAAGAGTTCAAGCAAGAGGTTCAGAACTTACTGTCCCTCAAAGTCTTAAGATGCCAAACAAGGTCGAAGATGGAGGGTGGAGTAAATACAGCCCGATTCGGCCAAAATGCCTCTAATCACAAAATGAACTTCTCTGCCCCAGCATCCTTACCACCAGTAACAATCATCCGAACCCCGCCTCAGTTCCCTGTCACAAACACCCATGCCATACCTTGGAATTATAATTTCCAAGTCTTCACCCAAGGAGCATCAAGCAGTACACCGGCTCCTAGCCTTGCTTCACCCTCGGCACCTCCTAAACCGTGCTTCACTCCTCACGAGCACTTCAAGATTACTTATGCCGGACCTTCTGGCAGGGCTACTCCCCAAGCTAACCCTCAGCCCATCACTGCCATAAAATCTTCCCCACTTGAGCCAGAAATTGAGTTTATAACCCGAAGTGGGAGATGTTATGCGAGCGAAGAGAAAGAAAAGAAGAGAGGGAAAGTAAAAATGGGAGAGTCACAGGAGAATACGGAAGAGGAGGTTGAGAAAACGGAGGGAGAAGAACCTACCGGATCAAGAGAAGAGGAGGAGCTGTTGCTTCAAATAATGAAACAAAATGAGTACGACGTTGTTGAGCAATTAAGAAAGACGCCTGCTCGAATTTCATTATTATCCTTGATTTTGAGCTAAGAGGTACATCGCCAAGCCTTGCAAAAGATCCTGGGAAAGGCCTTCGTGAACCCCGACATCACACTGGGACAGTTCGAGAAAATAGTGGGACAAATTCATCAGAAGAAGAGATAGACCCGGCAGGCTTAACACACACTAAGGCTCTGCATGTGACAGTGAAATGTAAAGGTTGCATAGTTGCCAAGGTCCTTATTGATAATGGATCTGCGCTCAATGTACTGCCTAATGCCACCTTGGGTAGGCTACCGGTCGACCGGTCAAACATACGTCAAAGTGCTATGGTGGTAAGAGCTTTTGACGGTACAAGGAGGGAGGTGCTGGGAGATATTGACTTGCCACTCCAAATTGGTGCATGTACTTTCAACGTCATGTTTCAGGTGATGAACATTGAGCCTGCATACACTATGTTGCTGGGGAGACCTTGGATCTATTCAGCGAATGCCGTTCCTTCGACTTTGCACCAAAAGATCTAATACATTATGGACAATAAAATTATCACCGTGAAAGGGGAGGAAGTCATGCTGGTCACCAAGCCGCAATCACTTCCTTATGTGGAAGCAGCTGAGGAGTCGTTGGAAAGCTCTTTCTAGGCTCTTGAATTACAAGAAACCATCTCAAGAAATGAAGGGGCTATGGCTATGGTCACTAAGGTGATGCTCAAGAGCGGTTATGAAAAGGGCAAGGGGTTAGGCGCCACATTGCAAGGGATTGTCGAACCTATACCAGCTATCCAGAAGGTTGGTCATTGTGGCTTGGGTTATGAGGAAGACGCCCTCATGGATGGATGATTCTGGATGAGGAGTATGCTTCGGGATCAAAGGTTTGATCAGAAAATCAGGAAAATGAAAGTAGTCCCAAAAATCACAGAGGTCTTCACCAAGCCGGTTATTGAAAACCCGATGGAAACCGAAGAATCACCTGATGAACCATGCATTGATGTCATCCATCTCAATTCCTTGTATGAAGCTCTAGTCTTGCCAATGGCTGAAGGGCAAGAACTAGACAACTGGACAGCAGAGGACATCCCTGTACTCAATTTCGAGTAAAGTACCTTTGGTTATCTACACTTGATCATTTTGTCCATGGTAGCAAGTGTAATACTGTAAATGGACCCTTTTCTTATGATATAAATATTAATGAATTAATAGTGCATTTTATATCCAATTCTCTTTTCCCTTCCTTTTGAAATCCATTCTTATCATATATTCCGCTTTCGTTTCTTCAGGACCATTCATCAATTAACACTTAATAACTCAATAGACTCAGAAATTCCTCCGGTTAATTTTGAAATCCCCATAACTGCCATTACTTCAAGTGATTCTGAGGGAGAACTCGTAGAAGAAAGGGATGAAAGAGATGAACCTTCCCTAGTTCATTACGAGGATGAAACACACACCATGAATTTAGGCACAGAAGAAATAAAATGGGAACTTAAGGTTGTGGAGAGTGGAGAATTTGAAGATATGGTCAGTTTGCTCAAAGAATTTTTGGATGTATTTTCATGGAGTTATGATGATATGACCGGCTTAGACCCCCAGATTGTGACGCACAAAATTCCCCTAATTTCGGGGACAGTCCTGGTAAAGCAGAAACTGAGAAGAATGAACCCTGACACGCTGCTCAAAGTTAGGGATGAAGTCAAAAAGCAATATGATGCTGGGTTTCTGGAAGTAGTCAAATATCCTCAATGGATAGCTAATGTCGTCCCGGTAATGAAGAAGGACGGAAGAGTCAGAGTGTGCGTTGATTACAGGGATCTTAATAAAGCAAGCTTGAAAGATGATTTTCCTCTTCCACACATAGATGTGTTAGTAGACAATGCCACAGGATTTGGCAGATGTTCATGTATCGATGGAGCATCCCGGTACAATCAAATCCTCATGGATGAACAAGATAAGGAGAAAACCGCTTTTGTCACTCAGTAGGGGGTATTCTGTTATCGGGTCATGCTTTTTGGGTTAAAGAATGCTGGCGCCACCTACCAGCATGCTATGGTCACATTATTCCACGATATGATGCATAGAGAAGTGGAGGTGTACGTGGATGATATGATCATCAAGTCCAGGGGAGGAGAAAGCCATGTGCAGGTGCTGAGGAAAGTATTCGAGAGACTCAGGAAATATCAGCTGAAACTAAACCCTGCCAAATGCATATTCGGAACTAGATCTGGGAAGTTATTGGGATTCATAGTGAGTGAGAAGGGAATAGAGGTAGATCTAGACAAAGTTTGAGCTATTCAAGAAATGCCATCCCCAAAAACAGAAAGGGAGGTGCGCAGTTTCCTGGGAAAGTTGAACTACATCTCGAGATTTATTTCCAACCTCACTGCTAAAGCTGAGCCTATCTTTAGACTACTCTGAAAGAACAACACCACTCAATGGGATCCCGTTTGTCAAGAGGCTTTCGAGAAAATTAATCAGTACCTATCAAACCCACCAGTATTGGTTCCTCCGGTGGCGGGAAGGCCGCTGATTTTGTACATGGCTGTCCAACAGAATTCAATGGGATGTGTTTTGGGGCAGCATGATGACACTGGTCGAAAGGAAAGAGCTATCTACTATTTGAGTAAGAAGTTTAATGATTGTGAGTCAAGGTACTCTTTCCTAGAGAAAACTTATTACGCATTAGCCTGGATAGCAAATCGACTTAAACACTACATGTTGAATCATAAGACATGGCTCATCTCTAGGATGGATCCTATTAAGTATGTGTTCGAAAGCCCATTTGTGCCGAGAAGGATAGCCAAGTGGCAAGTCATACTCTCTTAATATGACATTGTCTATATGACCCAGAAGGCAGTAAAGGGTAGCGTAATCGCTGATCTCCTAGCAGAAAACCCCATCCAGGATTATGAAGCCTTGGATTTTGAATTCCTTGATAAGCATGTTAATGAAGTTGACAGTGAAGAAAAAGGGCCAGCTGATGTGTGGAAAATGTATTTCGACGGAGCTATTAATTTGTCTGGTAATGGAATTGGGGCAGTACTGGTATCACCCGATGGGAAACACTTCCCAATAGTCATCAAATTATGGTTTGAATGTACCAACAATGTCACAGAATACGAAGCCTGTGTGCTGGGTTTACAGGCTGCCATTGAAATAAAAGTTGGGAAGTTAGAAGTATATGGGGATTCAGCCTTGATCATCTATCAAGTCAAGGGTGAATGGCAAACCAAGGATCCGAAGTTAATCCCGTATCAGAAATACCTACTGGAGTTGATCAAGAAATTTGAAGAAATTTCTTTCACTCACCTCAGTCGGGACAAAAACCAATTCGCGGATGCCTTAGCCACCCTGGCTGTCATGGCTCAGATAGAAGAAGGGCAGACGACTCAAGAATTGCAGATCAAAGCAAGGAGTGAGCCAGCATACTGTTTTATGATCGAAGAAGAAAAAGATGGTAAACCTTGGTATCATGACATCCAGGTCTACATCAAAACCAGAGAATTCCCTCTAGGGGCAAGTAGAAACAAAAGAAGAATGATCCGGAGATTAGCTTTGGGATATTTCCCCAGTGGAGAAATCCTATACAAAAGGAGCTCAAACGGTGAATTGTTGAGATGCGTGGATGCAAAAGAAGCAAAGAAGATCGTTTTCAAAACTCATGAGGGGAACTGTGCTACCATGCTAATGGGCATATGATGGTTAAGCAAATCTTGCGACGAGGATACTTCTGGACTACTATGGAGAAGGATTGTATTGAATACTTTCGGAAGTGTCACAAATGTCAAATCTACGTGGATCTGATAAATGTCCCGCCTCACCAATTGTTCAACCTCGTCTCACCATGGCCTTTCGCAATGTGGGGCATCGATGTGATTGGTCCCATCAACCCTAAGGCATCCAACGGGCATAGATATATCTTGGTAGCTATTGACTATTTTTCTAAATGGGTTGAAGCGACATCATATGCTCACATCACGCAGAACACATTTCTCAAGTTCCTCAGGAATAATATCATTTGTCGGCATGGCCTCCCTAATGAAATCGTCACTTACAACGCCAAGAATTTGAATGGTCCAAAGATTCAGAGATTGTGTGATCAATACAAAATCTGACATCTCAATTCCTCACCATACCGTCCCTAGATGAATGGAGCAGTGGAAGCTGCAAACAAAAATCTCAAGAGAATAATCCAGAAAATGACAGTCACTTATAGGGATTGGCATGATATGCTTCCCTACGCTCTTCACGCATACCGGACTTCTGTAAGGACATCAACTGGGGCAACCCCATACTCACTGGTTTACGGGATGGAAGCTGTACTACCTATTGAAGTAGAAATTCCTTCCCTAAGAATTCTGAAAGAATCAGGGATTGATGAGTCGGAATGGATCCAGTCAAGGTTGGACCAATTAAATTTGCTAGATGAGAAAAGGCTAGTGGCGGCATGTCATGGGCAGTTATACCAAAGAAGAATGGCCAAGGCATTTAACAAAGGTGTTCGCCCACGTGAATTTCAACCAGGGGACCTAGTCCTGAAGAAGGTGCTTCCGAATCAAAACGATACCCAGGGTAAATGGTCACCAACTTATGAGGGACCCTATGTGGTTAAAAAGGCATTTTCTGGTGGGGCCCTGATCCTGACCCATATGGATGGTGAAGAATTCCCAAGACCCGTGAATGCCAACACTGTCCGGAGATATTATGCCTAACAAAAAAAAAAAAAAATACAAGGTTGAAAATCCAAAAGGGCGCCTTTAGAACCCGAAAATGGAGAGATAAGGAAGAAGATATGGGACCGAGGAAGGAAAAATAAACCATCACGGCATGAATCTTCATCAATAGAGTATTTAAAATAATGGCAGTTAAGAGACTTCAAAGTTAACTACAAGAAATTTGTGAGATCTATCATTGTATCCTGTTTTTCTTTGAAACTGTGCCTTTTATTCCTTAGCCATAATAAAGCCATAATAAAGTCATCCTTTCACTTCAATCCATCTTCTTCACATTTTAATTTATCTTTTTGCTTTATCTTTCTCACACACTCACACTCTAATGCTGTTTTCTATGCGCTATTAATTTGTTAAAATTTTATTATAAGATTAGGATTTGGATGTTGATAACCTCACGTACTTTGCTAAGAAACTTGCAGGGAATGGGTGAAAAAAAAAAAAAACTATGGGTGAAAACCTGGAAGGGCGCTTCTAGCTGAATGGGCGAAAAGGAAAGTGAAAACCTGTAAGGGCGCTTTTCGCAAAACAAGAAGAAAGTCGAGAACAGAAAAAGGGTCATCCGGGGAAGTTTTAGGTCAAATCTTGTAACTCGTCATCCATTAATCGTTGACCTTCGGGACCCTGTTAAGTACACTTCGTCGCGGAAGAACTTCTTGTGTCAGGTTAGACTTGCTTTATATGATTTTTAATTTTTTAGCATTTAAATTTCTATTATCAACCTCTAGATCCTTGATCTAAGTTGATTTTAATTTTTCAAGCATTTAAATTTCTGTTATCAACCTCTGGTTCCTTGATCTAAGTTGATTTTTAATTTCTAGCATTTAAATTTCCTGTTTATCAACCTTTGGTTCCTTGATCTAAGTTAATTTTTAATTTTCAGCATTTAAATTTCTTGTTTATCAACATCTGGTTCCTTGATCTAAGTTGATTTTAATTTTCAGCATTTAAATTTCTGTTAATCAACCTCTGGTTCCTTGATCTAAGTTGATTTTAATTTTCAGCATTTAAACTTCCTGTTTATCAACCTCTGGTTCCTTGATCTAAGTTGATTTTAATTTTCAGTATTTAAATTTCTGTTAATCAACCTCTGGTTCCTTGATCTAAGTTGATTTTAATTTTCAGCATTTAAATTTCCTGTTTATCAACCTCTGGTTCCTTGATCTAAGTTGATTTTAATTTTCAGCATTTAAATTTCTGTTAATCAACCTCTGGTTCCTAGATCCAAGTTGATTTTAATTTCTAGCATTTAAATTTCCTGTTTATCAACCTCTGGTTCCTTGATCTAAGTTGATTTTAATCTCCAGCATTTAAATTTCCTGTTTATCAACCTCTGGTCCCTTGATCTAAGTTGAATTTAATTTTCCAGCATTTAAATTCTTTGTTATCAACCTCTGGTTCCTTGATCTAAGTTGATCTTAATTTTTCAGCATTTAAATTTCTATTACCAACCTCAGGTCGCTGACCTAAGTAGGTTTTAGTTTCCTAACTTTAATTTCAAAGTTCAAAATTTTAATCGTCCAAAATATGGGTCTGAATCTTTACATAATCCCTACACGGAAAATTTTTCCTTCAGTAGGAATTATGTAAAGAGAGGCAGCTGTCGACACCATATTTTGGCCGGCCCCTCGAAAATCAACAGGGTTTGAAGTCGATCCCCAGCACCAAGTCTCCAGTCATGTCTGATCTCTTTGCCAGTTAATCACATTTCCGATCCCTCTTCAAAAGGAATTGATCCAATACCGAATCTCCATATCATTTAAATCCTAGCCAATCTCTCAAATCAATTACCAAGTCTCTTTGCCAGTCAATCACACAGCCGATTTCTTGTCAAACGAAATTGAACCAACATTAGGTCTTCATGCCATCCGATCCCCCTTTCATAAATATTGTAGTTAACTGTTCAATAAAGTTAAGATTTTAATCTGGCTTAATGGTG